>NW_026652287.1:15502322-15562756 GCF_009828535.3 Hylobates moloch | reverse complement strand
CCTTCCCTCCCTCTCTCCTCCCTTCCCCTTCTCCTTCCTTCCCTTTCTTTTTCCTTCCTTCCCTCCCTTCCTTCTTCCTTCCTTCCTTTTCTCCATCTTTCCCTCTCTCCTTCCTTCCCTTCCTCCCTCCTTCCTTCCCTCCCTCCTTCTTTCCCTTCCTCTTTCCTTTCTTCCTTCCTTCCCTCCTTCTGTCCCTCCTTTTCCTTCCCTCCCTCCTTCCTTCCCTCTGTCCCTCCTCCCCTCCCTCCCTTGTTCCCTCTCTTCCTTTCTTCCTTCCTTCCCTCCCTTCCTCCTTCCCTCCTTACCTCCTTCCTTGCTTCCCTCCTTACTCCCTCCCTCCTTCTTTCATGCGTTCTTCCTTCCCTCCCTCCCTCCCTCCTCTAAGGCCTACCCTGGGGTCAAGCTTGGAACTAAATGATGGGGATTCAGAGAGGAATGGAATGTGGTGCTTAAATGGTGAGACCATGGGTGGGAACCAGCCTTGGATGAAGAATGGGCTTTTTCATCCCATCCTCCACCTTCTCTCCATCTGTGCCCCTGCCATGTTGTCAGGTGGGTACTCAGACTTTTATTCTGAGGAAGAGCCATGGGATAAGCCTGCCTGCCCACCAAGGTTGCAGTGAAGAAGAAAGGGCATGAGGACCACAGAGCAAATGAAGGGGCCCTTCCATAAATGGGGGAGTCCCTCCTGTTGCTTGAGTGAAGCTGGGTCTTGGGCATCTCAATGTCGGGCATCCCTCAGGGTGATCTGCATTAGCTACAACAGGCCAGGGGCACTTTCTTTAGTAGATGGCACCCAAGGCCTCAGTTTCCCTTTCAGACTCTGAGAAAATATTCCAGCGTCCTCAAAAATGTGATGGCTAGAAGCCAAGTGCACTGTGGCCAACAGTGCAATCTAGAAATTCAGTAGAGGCCAAGAGTATGAATTTGGGGTCAAGTCCTGGCTTTGCTACTTGCTAGCTGTGTGATCTGGGACAAGTGACCATACCTCTCTGAGCCCTGGTTTCCCCATCAGGAAAACAAAGTGCTGTGCAGAGAAAACGAATTAATTGACATACAGACTGTAGCATGGAGCCAGACTCACTTCTAGTGCTCCACAGAGATTGACAAGCCTAATAATGATAAAACTTAGGCTTGCCAGGGAAGGAGCTTTCTTCTCTGCCTCTGACAACTGAGCTGATTCTCTGGGGTTGAAATTGACTTCTGTTCCTCCAGCCACATTCTCTTGCCTAGCGTCCCTTTAATATTTTATTTTATTTATTTTATTTTATTTTATTTTGTTATTTTATTTTGAGACAGAGTCTGGCTCTGTCACTCAGGCTGGAGTGCAGTGGGGCAATCTCGACTCACTGCAACCTCTGCCTCCCAGGTTCAAGTGATTCACCTGCCTCAGCCTCCCAAGTAGCTGGGACTACAGGCATGCATCACCACGTCTGGCTAATTTTTTTTTTTTTTACTAGAGATGGGATTTCGCCATGTTGGCCAGGCTGACCTCAAGTGATCCACCTGCCTCAGCCTTCCAAGATGTGGGAGTACAGGCGTGAGCCACCACACCTCGCCTGTCTCTTTAGTTCTAGACACTCACTATGAAGCTTCTAGGTAGAACCAGGAGAGCATCCTGTGGCCAGTGCTGTGTGACCCTGGGAAAGTTGTTTACCTCTCTGAGCCTCTGTGGTGGCTGAAACCACACATCCTACTTATGGGGCAGAATTCAGACACTCTCGGAAGAGGCTGACAACTATTGTGAAGAGACTTTGTAAGTAACCAAGTGCTCTACAAGTGGGAGGGGTTATCAGCGCAGGGTGAGGCTGACCTGCTGGTCCAGATGGACACTGGATCGGGGACCTTGGCCTCTTTGGAACCCTCCTTCAGGGCAGCAAGCTGAGTAACCTGGATATTCTTTTACATGCAGCATTTTAAAGTGACCGCTCCAGCCAGGCACAGTGGCTCACGCCTGTAATCCCAGCACTTGGGGAGGCTGAGGCAGGTGGATAATTTGAGGCTAGGAGTTTGAGACCAGCCTGGGCAACATGATGAAACCCTGTTTCTACAAAAAATATTAAAAAATTAGCTGGGCGTGGTCTCAGTTACTTGGGGAGCTGCGGTGGGAGGATCACTTGAGCCCAGGAGGTAGAGATTGCAGTGAGCCATCATGGCGCCACTGCACTCCAGCCTGGGCTACAGAGCAAGACTCTGTCTCTAAATAAATAAATAAATGAATAAAGTGACTGCTCCCAAGTACAGAATGTGCTGAAACTTTGGGATTCACTATCCCCCTTCCCCAACCCCCCTCGTATTGCTGCCACTGCCTGCTGGAGCCACCTTCCTCCTGGGATGAAGGGATAAGACTGTCTTCAGAGTAAACATCACTTCTCCTCCCAAATAAGTACCACCATCCCGAAACTACAGGGACGCCCCATGGGAGAATGGAAGAGACGTGGCAGGAGATTAAGACTGTTGCCAAGAGGAAAGAAAGAAAGAAAATGGGGACAACAGAGCAGGGGAGACAAGGCACTGCTGAGAAGCAGTGATGGCTCCCACCTCAGCTTGGCTCCCCGACTGGCATGTGTGCCCTGGATCTGGGGCTCTGGGACTGGTGGGCTTCACTGTCACCCAAGCCCGTGGGTTTTCTTGGGCCAGCGACTTCACCCAGCATCCAGGATGCCAGTGCTGATGCCCACCCCGACATGCAGCCTGGATGGAGAGGTCACTGGGAGGATGAGCATTTTCCAGGTAGCCATGTGCTCTAAGCGGCTTGAATCAAGCCAGGACTGCCCGTCACAAGAGTGACCCCAAAGAGCATTCTAGCTCTGGGATTCCAATTCCTGACCTGGGACACTGATGCCTAAAGAGGTCCTTATTTCAGCCCCTAGGAGGCCATTTGTTAATTTGTGGAGGTAGTTTTGGTTGTTACAAGGATGGAGGTGGGGGTGCTCCTGACATTGTAGTAGGAGGGAGGTGGCATTAGGGGTGGTGGCCATCCTGCAACACCAGGAACATGAAGGAAGAGAGTCTTGCATGCCACACGATCTCTGGGACTTCACACATATAAAAGGCAAGCTTATATTCCTGGGCTGAGATCCCAGCTCTCTCTTGTATAAATACGGCTTTAAAACAGACTGAATTTTCCGTGCAGTAAATCCATTGGGTAAATTAAGGAAAGATTGATTTACCCATTGTTTTATCAGGAGTCATTCACCATTTTGGAAAATTGCATCACCAAGGCGACGCTGCTCATGGCATTTGAGTTGCCAAAACAACACACCTGTGTCAGTCTCTGCTTCTGACGCTGTTGTGTTTGCTGCAATTCTATGCTTAGGCGCAAACATCTGATCATTCCAGTGCAGTTGTGTCTGAGCACTGATATGTTAAATTACAGGCTTTTGAAATTATAAGTTACTTTTATGAGGTCCCCTTCATTTTATAGTTAATGGCATTATATTAGATTTTAAAAATATGAAGTGCGAGTAGGTTATATGATCCATGAATTAGCATCCAGTTAGTAAAGACATTTTAAAATATGTGTTAAGAAATGGGTGTGCTGGCCGGGCATGGTGGCTCACTCCTGTAATCCCAGCACTTTGGGAGGCCGAGACGGGCGGATCACCTGAGGTCGGGAGTTCAAGACCAGCCTGGCCAACATGGCGAAACGCTGTCTCTACTAAAAATACAAAAATTAGCCAGGTGTGGTGGCACATGCCTGTAATCCCAGCTACTCGGGAGGCTGAGGCAGGAGAATTGCTGGAACCTGGGAGGCGGAGGTTACAGTGAGCCAAGATCATACCACAGCACTCCAGCATGGTGACAAAGTGAGACTCTGTCTCAAAGAAAAAAAAAAAAAAGAAATGGGGGTGCTTTGAGTCCAAGCCATTGAGCAAGGAGGACACACACTATTATTAAATATCACTCATCCTTAGAACTGCTCACCTAAGTGGGTTTCACAGAGCCCTGTACTTGCTCTAAGCCACCTTCTCTAGACCTCGTCTCTCCTCTGAAGCAGGGTTTTTGGCCGCTTTCAGGCAAACCACCTCATCATGGTCACAGCTGAGATGGGTGACTAGTGGGAGGGCCGCAAGGGATGAGGGAAGCTGAGAGCTTGGATGCAGCCTCCTGAGTTGGGAAAATAGGTCTGCAGGGGCAGGACTCCATGGCAGGCCAGCTTGTCCCTCCCTCTTCCTCGGGGAAACAAAGGCAGGAGATTGCTTTCTGAGATGGCGTTTGGAGAGGAGCCCCTTGGTGCTTGGTGACACGAGGGCTCCCATGAAGTCCTCCACATCACACCCAAGCCTAGAGTTCTGCACCAATCCTTGTGTCCCAGACTGTCGGCTGGGGGGGAGGATCAAACGAACTCCCTGGAGGGGAAGGACCCGGCTCCCAGTTCTGGAAGAGACGGTGCACTGGGATCCTCTGGGGGACATCTCCACATCACATACAGAGATTCAGACTCCTGGGGTTCTGGGGATGTGGCTGAAATAGAGCCCCTCAGAACTCTGATACTCACCCCTCCATGCCCACCTGATGCCCAGTTGAGAATTGCAATGAAGTGCATGGACATTAGATACGGCTGGGATTCAGCTGCCCATGGGAAGGGGACTCTGCTTATATAAAGTAAGACAGAGCTCCCACTCTGGTGCTGCTCTTCTCAGGAGAGGGAGCACTGAGGGACAGGGAGCACTGAGGGACAGGGAGGGTGGTAGAAGATTGGGAGGCAGAGGTGGTGCTTGGGGGCAGCCTTTTGGGAGGGACACTTCCCAAAGCCTTCTGGCAAACAAGGCCAATGCCTTCCGTTCTGGATCCTACAGCTGCCTTAGGATTTAACTCCATGGCATGAGCTGGACTGCTGGGAGACACAACAAGGCGTCAAGATGCCACCTCCACTGCATGTGCTGCTGGAGGGACCCACGGGCAGTGGCAGCTCCCTGAGGCGCGGGTTCCAGCCTGGGAGGCCTCCTGTGCTAGTTGTGGGTGAACCAGGCTTCAAATCTCCCCCAGCCAGCAGAATCTTGAAGACTAATCCTGGCTACCCACTCTGGAAATGGACATCCAATGCCACAGAGTTCCCCACGCATGCATCTACCTCACTGAGACGTCACACCATGCCGTGAGTATCCGGACCAAGACTCTTGGTCTTCCTCCTCCTGGGGATGAGGACCAAAGGTGCAGGGAGGACTCCAGGCTGTCCCCAGGGAATGTACAGAGGAAAAAAGGAGTAGGTTGGGGGGAAGGGGCTTAAAGGGAGGCCAGTGACCCTGGTTTCCCCTCTGCCCAGGGACTTGTGATGGAGCCCCTGTCTTACTCCTTGAGGGGCTCTGGGGTCTTGCCGGAATTGGCCCCATTTTTGTCCAGGTGTGAGAAGTTAGGAAAACTCTGATGCACTGGCAGGCTGAGGTGGGCTGCCACAGACTGAGGGGCCACCAAAGGGCAGTTTGGGAGGAAGGTGCATGCTATGCAGTGCCTCAAACATGTTAAGCACACTCCTACCTGAGGACTCTGCACAGGATCTTCTCTCTACCTGGAGTGCCCATCCCTTCTCCTACCCCCTAGAAAGCTGCCAGACTCCTTCTCTTCCTTGCTCCAGGCATTTAATTAATTAATTATGAGACGGAGTCTCACTCTGTGGTCCAGGCTGGAGTGCAATGGTGCGATCTCGGCTCACTGCAACCTCTGTCTCCCGGGTTCAAGCGATTCTCCTGGCTCGGCCTCCCAAGTAGCTGGGATTACAGGCACCCACCATCACACCTGGCTAATTTTGTATTTTCAGTAGAGATGGGGTTTCACCATGTTGGCAGGTTGGTCTCGAACTCCTGACCTCAGGTGATCTGCTCGCCTCAGCCTCTCAAAGTGCTGGGATTATAGGCGTGAGCCACCTTGCCCGGCTGTATTTAAATGTTGCCTTCCTAGTGAGACCTGCCCTAGCCTCCCTATTTAAAAGTTCTCAATATTTCTGATCCCATCCTTCCCTGTTTTTTTTTTTCTTTTTTTTGAGATGGAGTCTCGCTCTCGCTCTGTTGCCCAGGCTGAAGTGTAGTGGTGCAATCTCGGCTCACTGCAACCTCTGCCTCCCGGGTCCAAGTGATTCTCCTGCCTCAGCTGCCTGAGTAGCTGTGACTACAGGCATGTGCCATCACACCCGGCTAATCCCTTTCCTGCTTTCTTTATCTCCTTTACATATATCCCTAACAGATGGTCACGCATCACTTAACGATGGGGACACATTCTGTGAAATGCATCATTAGGCAATTCAGTCATTGTGGGAACATCATAGAGTGCACTTACACAAACCTGGATGGGAGAGCCTACTCCACACCCAGGCTATGTAGCCTATTGCCTCCAGGCTACAGACCTGTACAGCATATGACTGTACGGAATGCTGCAGGCAATTGTAAGGATTTGTGTATCTAAACATATCTAAACATGGAAAAGGTACAGTAACAATACAGTTTTATAATCGAATGGGATCCCTGATACATAAGTGGCCCTTTGATAACTGAGACATCATTATGCACCTGTAGCGCATGACCTCATTACATATTTTATATATTTATCTTATTTATCACCAGTCCTCCCCACTATACTGTGAGCTCCCCAATGGCAGCGGATTTGTTGATTTCATTCATTGCTCTACCCTAGAGCGTAGGACAGTGCCTGACACACAGTAGGGCCTCAATGAACATTTGTTAAATGAGTGAATGCAGGGGCCTGGGGAGCTACCTTAATCCAGGCCCCCAGGTTGTGGGGGGTGGAATGTTCCTGAAGATCTCTAAGTGCTCTGAGGACACTTTGGGGTTCTTGGGGAAAGGGTTGGGAAATCTTGGCCTGGATTTTTTGGTGGCCCCAGACTGAGCCTCCCTCTGGGTATGCTTAGACCCACCTTGGCAGCATTAGGGGCTGTAGCGTCAGTGCCAGACCTAAGATGCAAATGGAAGGCGGAGAGAGAAACTCTTCTCTGTGTTTTATCTCCTGACCCATTATTCTCTGAGTGCCTGGCCCAGCTGCTGATTTCTCCCCATAGAAGGAGCTAGCATCACCCACTCTGTTGCCAGCTCTCCTCCTGCAGAGAATTGAAAACACTAATCTAGCAAACATAGACGGCTGGTACCCAGTTCTTTACGTTCTAGTCCCAGCTCCCACATAATCCCAGCAAGACTGCGGTTTTTAGGAACCGGGGCCAATTCTAGACTTTGATTCCCTTCTCCTCCTTTAGAATTTTACACATCCTGGACTGGCTGCAATGAGAAGAAAGCTGATTTAAGCTAAGGGTTGCCCAGGGCTCAGCTCTTCCCTCTTGTCTTCCAAGGGTTTTTGCAGAGCCACACACCCCAGGGTGCCATGCACACATGCCTCCCACTTGCTAGGCAACCTCAGGAAGGGCAGCCTCCACTCTGAGCCTCCGTCTTCTCACTTGTGAAACATAGATTGCAAAAATGCAAGTAAGGTTCCTGGAGGATTATAGGGGATAAAGATGAGAAGACACACTGTCTGCTACCATGATGATTAATTCGCTTTGGGTTTTGTGACAAGAGAAGCATCCTAGAAGCTACGCCCTCTGGCCTCTTGCGAATGTAATTTTAAGTGAAGATCAAGGGGGCCGTCAAGTGGTTATGCAAAAACAGGTGTCTGAGACAGCCCAGATTGGCTTCTGGGCTATGAGGCTGAGTCTCAGTAGATGCACATGTACACACACAAGCATGCACACATGTACACACAGACACACAGACACACACACACACACACACACACACACACACCCCTGTGGAGCTTACCTGTCCACCTGGATTCCCATATCTTTCATCTCTGCCTTGGCAGGTGCCCCTCCCTTGACCCCTCTGCTCCCACTGGTGAGAAGGCTCAGCACAGGCTCTATCTCCTTGAGCAGTTCATTGTTCTCCCCTCTGCCTTGGAGGCCGACTCTGGTTGCTTTCTTCGCAGGGTCCTGGCCTGGGGGCCTGGGGGCCAGGCCATTGGCATGGGGGAGCAAGCCAGCCTCCTGCCCATCATCGTAGGCATGCTGAGGCCCATTCCCGGGACCTGAGGCCCCATCCACTGCCAGGGGCTGTTCTTTGCCGGCCGATGGCTGGTGGGACAGATCCACGGCTTTGGTGGGGGGACCCAGGGGCTGTGTCACCCGGATGGTCTTGGGGGTCCCGTCACCTGTAAAGGTGGTCTCCAGGTGCGTGGTGAAACCTTCAGGGCCCCTCAGAATGAGGACCACGTGGGTCTCAGAGGCAATGCCTCTGAGTACCTCCAGGGCGCTGTCATAGCTCAGGTCCACCAAGGGCCGGCCGTTGACCGCAAGAATGATGTCTCCGGCCTGGATGAGGCCACTCTGCTCTGCGGCGCCCCCACGAATCAGGTCAGAGATGATCACGGGCGGCTTACTGACCCGCTCCTTCACCAGGAATCCCAGGCCCCCAACTTTGCGCTTGAAGAGACGAACAGAAATGACATTGGGCTGGATTTGCTGAACACCGAACATGTGATCCTCCATGGTAACCAGCTTCCGAGGGGTCCCGTCTGGAGACCTCACGATGCTATCAGGCCAAGATGATTTCACCAGGAGGAGCCAGGCTTCAGGCTACACCGAGAGCAGGAACCGGGGTGACAGGTGCTGACAAGGCTTCAGCCCTCTCCGTCTTTGACGTCAGCTCAGCGTCACCCACTCATGGCTGGTGGCCCATCGGTGGCATGATTTCCTGCGTCCGCCTCTCTCCTTATTCTCTAAGGAAGTGATGGTTGACCAGGCAGACGTCAAGAGAGGCGGTGGGATGTGTCCCTAAGGTCAGGCAGAAACGGAAGGAGACGCGTCTGGTGGCTGCGTCTAGAAGTGACGCATGATAGATGTGAACTATTCTCTGGGTATCTTCATTGCCAGCCTGTTAGATGCGGATCAGATCTGAGGCATCATGAGCTGAAGAGGAAGAACAGGAAGGGGATGAAAAGAATTTAAAAAAAGAGATTGAAGTAGAGTGCCCAACGCCACCTTGAAAACTGAGATAGAAAATGCAGCCAATTGACAGTCTAGCCACAAGACACTCCAGAATTCAAGCCAACCTAGAAACAAAATCCTTCTTCCTGGAGGGGCCACCTTTCAAGGTTAGCTGCAAATTACCTAGTTTCACTTCCATGATCAAAGCCCTCTGGGACGAAAGGGTCTCCCTGGGCAAACATGGACATTCAGCCCCAGAAATCAAGTGACGAGAATTAAAAGACCTCTCATCTCTTTCCCACCACGAGAAGTCATCAGTCCAACTTGTCAAGCATCCTAGTTGCTCTCTGTGTCTTGTATACATTTTCCATCCATAGCTCAGGGGCTCAGCTGGCACAGATTTTTGGGCTCTCTGTTGCAGCCATTCCCAAAGCCCAGTGGAACGGGAATGACACTGCCTTCCATGGACCCAATGATGATGAATGTCAGTTGGCCTTCATAACCATTTTTGTAATTATTAGCTTGTTCCATGTTCAAAAGGATAGGCTTAGTTACACTACAAACATAAATACTAAGAAGATGGGTCCACATTAAATTGTGGAAGACACTTGTGCTCCACAGACAGCTGAAATTCTGATGGAGAAACCTTAGGAAGAGTAGATTTTATACTCCTAAGGGAAACATAGGAACATTGTAGGCACTCAATGAATATTCGTTGACTGAAGAAGGAAAAACCCCAAAGACTAAACACGGCAGACACTTTTTGAGCACGTTCGCTCTTAACACATATTTTTTATTTCTCCTTTGATCCTCACGATAACCCCTCAATAGAAGAGGAAAGGGAAGCTTGGGAAGGTTCAGTAACTTGTCCAAGGTCACATAGAGAATAATGGCAGGGGGAGGATTTGACCTTGAGCCTGAGCTTTTAAACTTATACTCTAGCTCTTTCAAATTTATATTCTTGTACCGGTATGGTGGCTCACACCTGTAATCCCAGCATTTTGGGAGGCTGAGGTGGGAGGATCGCATTAGCCCAGGAGTTTGAGACCAGCCTGGGCAACATAGCGAGACACTTTCTCTATTTATTATGAAAAAATTAGCCGGGTGTGGTGGTGGGTGCCTGTAATCCCAGCTACTCGGGAGGCTGAGGCACAAGAATCGCTTGAACCCAGGAGGTGGAGGTTGCAGTGAGCTGAGAGTACGCCATTGCACTCCAGCCTGGGCAACAACAGAGTGAGACTGTCTCCCCTGTCCCCCCCAAAATCAAATTTATATTCCAGTTATTTTCTTAACTCCTAACTTTCTCCCTGAAATGCTGGCAACTTCCAAGTCACTGACTCCATCAGGCTCAAAGAAATGGGGTCTGGTTGGGGTACCAAAGGCCAACAGGGGGCCCAGCTGGAGATGCTGTGGCCCAGGTGAGGGGCAAGCACCTGTAGAATGTGCCCACGGGGCGGTGTACATGCACGGTGTGGCACATCTGGGGTGCGGCAAGTGATCTGTGGGTGTGGGTAGGGTGGGAAGTAGCCGCCCATCCCTACTCATAATTATTTGTTTGTTCCAAGTTCAAAAAGATAGGTTTGGTCACACTACAAACATCAATACCAGCAAGATGGGTAGTGGACATCAGAGAACCCTTCCATCTCTTTCCCTACTCCCCACTCAAGTGCTACTTCCATCTCTGTCCCAAAGCCCCTTCCTGCCGGCATCCTCACCATGCTTCAGCACCAGGAGGGAGCCCCCATCTGCCATGACTAACAAACTGACACTCACTTCCTCGTTTCCCTTTTAGCGACTTCCCAGGGTCACCCTGGGGCTGAGGCAGCTGACAAGCTCCTGCTGCCTCTGAGAGCAGGATGTGGGTGCAGAGACCCCTCCCAGAAGGAGGTGCCACCTCCTGGATCCCCTCAATGGGGGGGTGTGTGGGGTGGTAATTAGCAAGTTCAGCCTCCCCTTTGCAGCCTGCATTACGTAACTTTTAAAGCCCCTCTGTGTGGGTGAGGAAATAATGAATCCCCGGGCTCAGCCCGGGCTGCATTCTCCATCTGGCGTTGCTCTGTGTGTGTGTTTCTCTCTGTGTATTCATGCGTCGCCCGCGTGCTGTGTCATTTTTCTGCTGTGTGTGGCCTGGGTGTCGACCGGCTGAGTGTCTTTCAGCATGTTGCTGCTGGGGTTCTGGTTTGCAGGGAAACCCATCCAGGACCGCTGTGCCCTTCTCTCTCCTTGCTTCCTTAACCCTCCCCAAACCCCATGTCCTGCAGGTACCAAACCCAGGATGCTCACTCTTCAGTTGGTGGCAGAGACAGCCGGGATCTCCAGAGCTCTCTTGAGCATCCTGTTTGGCATTAGGGCTTAATTCTTTAATGAAAGAAGCAACTGAAAGGCCACCTCTTGGGGTGGCAAGGCCCCCAAGCTCACTTCCTCCAGACTCTGGCTTGGGCCAGACCTTACTAAAGGACAGAGGCGGGAATTAGCCTTTGGTGTACTTTGCTTAAGGAAAAAAGAAAACAGAAATGAAGCAATTGGCAACGGCCCCTGGCCACTCTCAGCATGTTCTTCTCTCTTTCTCTGCTGCATCCTAGAATCAGGGAGGGCTCTGGGCTGGTGCTTGGGAAATTGGTGCGCTGTTTCTCTCTCACACCTTGGCCTTAGAAAGGAAACTTGATCTTTGGAAGGAGTTGGAAAGAAGCTGGGCTGGGGAGAGGCAGATATATTTTCTGTCTGCTGAGAGACAGAGACAGACAGAGAGGGAGGGAGACAGCAAGCTCTGGGTCTGAGCTCTGGGTTCTGAGCGCTCTTCTTTGTCAATCATCTTCTTTTTTTTTAGACAGAGTCTCACTGTCGCCTAGGCTGGAATGCACTGGCACGATCTCAGCTCACGGCAACCTCCGCCTCCCGGATTCAAGCAATTCTCTAGCCTCAGCCTCCTGAGTAGCTGGGATTGCAGGCTCCCGCCACCACACCTGGCTAATTTTGTATTTTTAGTAGGGATGGGGTTTTGCCATGTTGGCCGGGCTGGTCTCGAACTCCTGACCTCAAGTGATCTGCCTGCCTCGGCCTCCCAAAGTGCTGGGATTACAGGCATGAGCCATCGCACCTGGCCGTCAATCATTATCTTAATAACAATTCCACAACACTTTCTCTGCCTCCTTTTCCTCCCGCAAAACATCCTCATCTATCATATTTTTCATCCTTGCCCTGACCAACATCAGGTTCGGCTGTCCCCCAACTTTACAGATGAATAAATTAAGCTGCTATAAGGACACCCGCTTATCCCGGTTTTTGAATGTCCAGTTTCCACGAGGCTCCGTAGGGAGAGCTGGCCACCTCCTGCCCCAGGGAAGAGTTTTAAGGTCCTTGTTGGTTCTATCCGGGTGTTTCTGGGTGAGTTCTTTATTTTCTCTGAACCTCAGTTCCAAAATGCGGTCATTTGTAATCACCTTGTCTCTGAGTAACGGGGAGGGTTAAATGAAACAGTAAATGCAGAGAACTTGGCAATGTCATAGAGTAGTGAGAGCTCAGAAAAGTGGCTTCCTATTATTGTTATGTAATAGATAACGATTTGGACTTCCTGGCTTTTAATTCAGTGCACTTTCTACTCTGTCACTGTCCGGCCAAAGGTACTTCAGGCGCCACGTAGAAGGGGGCCCTTCCCTTGAAATCACACCGAGGCATCTCACGCCGGTCTGGGTGGGGGGCACCGTCTACGGAGAGACGGCTGCTGGATAGAATCGCCTGACAACCCTGCCTCCGCCCTTGGGAGCTGGGATTTTAAACAAATCACATATGCATGCTTGCCAGGGTACATACCATGGAAACAATACTTGGACCCAAGCCTCATTCAAGTAGTTCAGTGGCTTCGGGTGTATTTATTTCATTTACCTTGCTGTGAGGAAATTAGTAGCTGACTATCGGGGATGCCTGCCAGTGAGAGGGAGGAAGCCCAAATAGGCCAGCGTCTGCTACTCCCTCCTCTCTGTGCGACCTTGGCCAAGCCCCTCTCCACCCTGAACCTCATTTCTGCAACAGAAGGAAAGGAAACAGCAGCAGCCTCCTGTGGTTGAGAGCTTACTGTGCACTAAGCATTGGTGCCTGAGCCCTCTGCGTAGGGGTTTTATTTAATTGTTACAGACTATATGAGAGAGAGAGAGAGAGAGAGAGTCTTGATACGTTGCCCAGGCTGGTCTCAAACTCTGTGCCTCACGTGATCCTCTTGCCTTAGTCTCCTGAGTAGCTAGGACTACAGGTGCATGCCACTACACCAAGCTAGTTGTTTTCATATTTGTAGAGACAGAGTCTCGCTATGTTCTCGAACTCCTGGGCTCAAGTGACCCTCCTGCCTTGGCCTCCTGAGTGGCTGTGTCTACAGGCATGAGCCTCCATGCTGGGCCTTGTAAGCGCCATTTTTATCTGCACCTTATGGATGGATAAGGCAGATGAGGTTCAGGGACATAAATCAAGGAGGTAGATCTGGGTCTAAGTGAGTGGTCAATCACAGTCCTGAAAATAATCTCACAACACTATGCCTCCCTCCTTTTCCTCCACAAAGCACATCCTCGCCTGCGGATCTGGGTCATATTCGATTGCCCCCATTTTATAGATGAGAAAACAAAGCTCCCACAGGGAAGCCTGCTTGTCCTGGTTTACCCGTGCTTTCCATTTTTAGCATTGAAAGATGAAGAATGTTAGGATGAAGAGGAGCCACCAAGCCTATCTAGTCTAGCTTCCTCATTCAGAAATGAGAAAACAGAGGCCTGGAGAAGCAAAGGGCTCATTCAACATGGACCAGCCATAGCTAGAGCATCCAGACCTGTACTGTCCAATATGGCAGCCGTTTGACACACATGGCCATTGAGCACATGGACTGTGGCTGGTTCGGTTGCAATGTACTGCAAGAGTAAAGTGCACATTGATTTTCAAAGACTAGTATGAGAGGTGATGGGTGCACCAAAATCTCAGAAGTCACCACTAAAGAACTTAGTCATGTAATCAAACACCACCTGTTCCCCAAAAAACCTATTGAAATAAAAAATATTAAAAAACAAAAAACAAAGACTAGTATGAGAAAAAGAACATAAACATCTCCACAATGTGGAGCATTTGAAATGATGCTGTTATGGATATATTGCGTTAAATAAAATTATTATGAAAGTTAATTTTCCTCATTGCTTTTCACTCTTCTTTTTTTTTGTGAGACAGGGTCTCACTCTGTCGCCCAGGCTGGAGGGCAGTGGCACAATCTCGGCTCACTGTAGCCTCCACCTCCCAGGCTCAAGTGATCCTCCCACTTCAGCCTCCTGAGTAGCTGGGACTCCAGACACACGCCACCATGCCCAGCTAATTTTTGTATTTTTGTAGAGAAGAGGTTTTGCCATGCTGTCTAGGCTGGTCTTGAACTCCTGGGCTTGAGCAAT
This sequence comes from Hylobates moloch, assembly GCF_009828535.3. Lineage (NCBI taxonomy): Eukaryota > Metazoa > Chordata > Mammalia > Primates > Hylobatidae > Hylobates > Hylobates moloch. The sequence goes on along the minus strand of NW_026652287.1, from coordinate 15,548,416 downwards.
CCTCCTGCCTCAGCCTCCGAAAGTATAGGGATTACAGGCATGAGCCACTGTACCCAGCTGCTTTTTACCCTTTTTTTTTTTTTTGAGACAGAGTCTTGCTCTGTCGCCCAGGCTGGAGTGCAGTGGCGTGATCTCGGCTCACTGCAAGCTCCGCCTCCCAGGTTCACGCCATTCTCCTGCCTCAGCCTCCCAAGTAGCTGGGACTACAGACATGCCCCACCACGCCTGGCGAATTTTTTTGTATTTTTAGTAGAGACGGGGTTTCACCGTGTTAGCCAGGATGGTCTCAAGCTCCTGACCTCGTGATCTGCCTGCCTTGGCCTCCCAAAGTGCTGGGATTACAGGCTTGAGCCACCGTGCCCGGCCGCACTTTTTACTCTTTTTAATGTGACTTATAAAGCCAAACATTACACATATGGCTTGCATTATATTGCCACTGGTCAGCGTGGGTCTAGAGTGTGACCGTTGTTCTTTCTGTAGCCTACCATCCCTAGATCTCCTCAAGAACCTACTGGTAACAGCCAGGCAGAAGACACTTCTTAAAGTTTTCCCTTTTAAAGAAACCAGAAAAATGACAAAGAGGGTTTGCAAATATCACGTCACCTTTTGAAACTGACCTCTGGGAATAGGCATGGTGGGGGTAGCATGGAGAGAGAGAAAATCCACCCAGAACCATATGAAGAGAGAGGTCATAGTAGAGTGTTGCCTGGGCTAATAGTCCAGTCTCCAAAATCTTGCTTCCAAGTGTCAGTTGAAATCTAACCCAGGACTGTCATCCCAGCACTTCGGGAGGCTGAGGCAGGCAGACTGCTTGAGGCCAGGAGCTTGAAATCAGCCTGTGCAACATAGTGATATCCCATTTCTACAAAAAATACAAAAATTTGGCCATGCGCGGTAGCTCACACCTGTAATCCCAACACTTTGGGAGGCCGAGGCAGGTGGATCACTTGAGGTCAGGAGATCGAGACCAGCCTGGCCAACATGGTGAAACCCCATCTCTACTAAAAATACAAAAAAGTTAGCTGGGCGTGGTGGCAGGCACCTGTGATCCCAGCTGATCAGGAGGCTGAGGCAGGAGAATGGCTTGAACCTGGGAGACGGAGGTTGCAGTGAGGTGAGATTGCGCCACTGCACTCCAGCCTGGGCGACAGAGTGAGACTCTGTCTCAAACAAAACAAAACAAAACAAAACAAAACAAAATAAAAATTAGTCAGGCATGGTGACACATGCCTGTAGTCCCAGCTATTCTGGAGACTGAGGTGGGAGGATCAATTGAGCCTTGGAGGTTGAGGCTGCAGTGAGCCAAGATAGCACCATGGCACTCCAGCCTGGGTGACAGAACGAGACCCTGTTTCAAAAAAAAAAAAAAAAAAAAAATCTAACTCATCTGTACAATAAATGTGTCATTAAAAACAATGAGGCAGATCTCTATCTGCAAATAAGAAATGAACTCCAAGGTATACCATTAAGGTGCAAGCAAGTTGGTTCTGTATATGTAAATACAAAGATTATTCTGGAGGAAACGGATATCAATGGTTGCATCTTAAGACAAATGTTAGAAGTCAGTAAGTGGGAGATATACATTGTATTGAATACCTTTTTATCTATTTGAGTATCATGTAAATTTTTGAAATCACATATGTATTACCTTTTACATGAATAATATCAAAGAAAACAAAACCCAGCCTGTCTGTGAAGTCTTGACTGTTTTCAGTTTGTACACCCACAAAATCTCTGATGGAGTTTCAGCCCTGTTTCCCATCTCCCTCCAATCTCATTTAAAAACAAACTCCAAGCCCTCCAAGTCTTCAAAAACAAAACAAAATACTGCCACCCCCAACACAAACAAAAGACTGAAAGCATAAACCCAACTGTGCTCTTTTTAAAAATGCAAAACCACCAACTTCTTTACATTTCCTGAACTGCTAATTTGCAGTCTTTCCCCAGAGAGATCACCACCCAGGAATCAAGCTGAAGTGCTTTCTCCCACACTGGTAAGTCATGGCGGCAAACCCACAAGTCACCACAAATCTGGGGGTTAAGTTGGCATTCTCTGCCTTGGGGATCCCAAAGACACAAGCATCCTGAGTCTCCCCAGCCATGGAATTCCCCCAGTTTCATGGCTACAGTTTGCCCATGATGACGTCAATCTTCCCACCTCTGGTGCCCATATCTTAGAGGTAGTAACAGGCTCAGCTTAGAGTTACAAGCACGAGCATTAATGATTGTTTAAAATGTGACACACACTCTGTTGCCAAGGCTTTGGGAAACCCCACTCTCTTACATTGCTGCTAAATACAACCTCTTTGAATGGCAGTTTGACAATATCTACCTCCAAATTTAAAATACATAAACCTTGGCCTGACAATTCAAATTTTAGGACTTTCTCCTGCAGGTAACCCGAGAGGAACATCCTAAAACACACACAAAACTCTTCTTTGCAGCGTTCTGAATATCTGAATATCAAGAGATTGAGAAAATCTTAAGTACCCATCAATAGAAGATTATTAAATCAACTATGGCACATCCATACAATGGAATTCTGGGCAGGCATTAAATAAGCAGGGGATTAGAGCTAAAAAGACCAGACTGATGAGGAATGATCTTAAAGATACAGTGTTAAATTTATAAGCAAGGTGGAGCACATCCATTTAGAAATATAATTATATGTCCATCCTACAACTTCATCATGCATTCATCCATGTTTCCACATAAGCTTGGAGATGCACTGAATAGCTCTGGAAAATTATTCAAGATATCAGTAATAGTGGTTACTTTTAGGAAAGGGGACTGGAAGGCTAGAAATTGGGTGGGAAGGAAGCTTACTTTTTATTGTATATTCCCATATTAGATTGCTATTATTTATTTATTTATTTATTTATTTATTTATTTATTTATTTTTGAGACAGGGTCTCGCTTTGTTGCTCAAGCTGGAGTGCAGTGGTGTGATCATAGCTAACTGCAACCTCCAAGGCCTGGGCTCAAGTTATCCTCAAGCTTTGGCCTCCTGAGTAACTGGACTACAAGCACACACCACCATGACTGGCTAATTTTTTAACTTTTTGTAGAAACGGTGTCTCACTATGTTGCCCAGGATGGTCTCAAACTCCTGGCCTCAAGCAATCCTCCTACCTTGACCTCCCAAAGTGCAGAGTTTATAAGCATGAACCACTGTGCCTGGACTAAATTATTATTTTTTAACAATGTTTTTTGCATGAATTTTAAGAAAAGAGTAAGGTCTTTGAAGTCAGACTGTTTGATTCTCTATTTGGCTTTGTGATTGTGGGCAAGTTACTTACTCTCTCTGAGTCATAGTTTCTGCATGTATTAAATAGGGGTGATAAGAGATAGGGTGTTTGAGGATAGAAAGAGATAATAGTTAATGTTTTCTCCTTTTTTTTTTTGAGACGGAGTCTCGCTCTGTCACCCAGGCTGGAGTGCGGTGGCACAATCTCGGCTCGCTGCAACCTCTGCCTCCCAGGTTCAAGTGATTCTCCTGCCTCAGCCTCCTGAGTAGCTGGGACTACAGGCACCCGCCACCACTCCTGGCTAATTTTTGTATTTTAATTTTTAAATTTCTATTATTTTTATCCTTTTTTGAGACTTAATCTTGCTCTGTTGCCCAGGCTGAGTGCAGTGGTGTGATCTTGGCTTACTGCAACCTCGGCCTCCCAGGTTCAGGTGATCCTCCCGCCTCAGCCTCCTGAGTAGCTGAGATCACACCTGGCTATTTTTTTTTTTTTTTGTATTTTTAGTAGAGATGGGGTTTCATCTTGTTGGCCAGGTTGGTCTTGAACTCCTAACCTCAAGTGATCCACCTGCCTCAGCCTCCCAAAGTTCTGGGATTATAGGCATGAGCCACTGTGCCCAGCCAATAGTTAATGTTTTCTAAGTCATTACAATGCACCATAGACTAGACAAGTGCCCAGGAAATGGATCCTTTTACCACCACTATTACTAATTATCATCACATAAGCAGTCATTTTTTCTATTGAGCATCTGTAGTGTCCGGTGGATGCGTTGCTTACAGCACTTTGTGTTGAAGGACCAGGTAAAAGGTATGGATACGTGGACTGGTCCTGTCTCCCATGGGAGTGGAGGACTATCACTGGCTCCTTTTCGGAATGCTGCAAAAGCAGGATTCAGTTTGTCGGAACACGGCACATGAGAGATGCATCCAGAAGCACTGAGGCCCCAGAACTTGGTGGTGAGTCAACACCACTAGGGCGGGATGAGGAGGATGGTCTGGTTCATCATAAGGAGAGAGCTGCAGGGCTGTCATCCCGATGTTAGACTAGATCTGGGGAATCATAGAGTCTTCATTTCAGCTTCGTTTTGCAGAGCTCATTTACATGAGCTAGTTTGGCCGATGGAAGACCAGTATATCCATCCATCATATCACAGAAAATTTCAGGGTTTGGGGCTAAGGTTCTTAAGTTCCTTCTATCCATGGACACTTCAGTGGCACAAAAGCACAAAAGTGGCACAGATGCACTTCTGCCTCCCACCCTTGCCCCTACATACATGCCCCATTGCTGTAAATGCTGTGTGGGGGTCAAAGGCATGAATTTGGAGCTAGAAAAATCAGGGTTCGTGACCTACCTCTGCTGCCTATTAGCCTCAGATTCCTCATCTGTAAAGTGGGAACAATTCTGGTTTCTGCCTTAAAGATGGAAACCAATAAATCACATGGGATAATTTAAATGGAAGTGCATTAGAGGGGATAATTCATCTAAAGCATGTGGTACTGTTGACTATTATTTTTAGAGTCACTTTAGATTACACATCAAGATAATTGAACCATTTCAGGCTAGATATGCAAACATAATCATGGCCAAGAGGACAGCCTCATTACTATAAAAAGGAAACATATTATCAGTGGTCTTGGAAACTTTTCTTAACAATCATTAAAATAAGATGGCACATATTTTCTACCCCCCATCAACCTTATACTCTTTTACTTTTTTTCCTCCCTCCCTCTTTCTCTCCTTTGCCTCCTCTCGTCTTTCCTTTTCTTTCATTCATGCCAACCATTCATTTGCCTACTCATGCATAGCCCTCCCCAGGTCAGGGCAGTCAGTGTGGAGCTTGCATTGGGATTACAGGGGTGGATAAGATAGACAGCATCCCTGCCTTCAAGCTTACAACCTAGGGTGGACGTAGTTGGAGAGAAATATTAGTGATAAAAACAATGAGTAGAACAAGAGGGAAAATACAGGGTGCTAATGAGAGCTTGCATAAGGGACATAACATGGTCTGGGTGGTGGTGGTCAGGGAAGGCTTCCTGGAGGAAGAGTCAGGATCCAAAGTTGGCCAGATAAGAAGGTGGATGGAGGAAGTGAGAAGTGGAGGACAGAGACCAGCGTGTGAGAAGGCACTGTGGTAGGATGCAGCTGGCATTGTGGTGAGAGAAGAAAGCCATGTCACGAGATAAAGCTGGAGAGGTCATCAGGGGCTGGATCATCAGGTCTCTTGAAAGGCAAGTTAACGATTTTGGACTTTATTCTTAGAGCAATGGCAAGCATTGGAGGGTTTTGAGACAAGAAGTACAGTGGTCAGATTTAGATTTTATGAAGATTACTCTGGCTGCTGCTGGATGGAAAACGGGTGGGAAAAGCAAGGCTGGGTATGGGGAGCCTGGTTAGGAGGCTGCTGCAGGCCAGAGATGAGCAATGATGGTGGTTAAGGATCAGGTGGTGAAGGGAGGAAGGAAGGAAGTGGGTCGATTTAAGAGATGTTTACAAGATTGAGTCAACAAGATTTGGTGACTAATTGGATACAGAAGCTAACAGAGAAGGAGGTGTCTGCAGTGACCCCCCAGCTCCTGGCTTCCACTAGTAGAAGGAGTGTGAAGGATTTCCTGAGAGAAGGAAACCTGAACAATGGGGTAAAAATAGGGTGAAAGGGCTGGATGCCTGTAATCCCAGCACTTTGGGAGGCTGAGGTGAGAGGATTGTTTGAGGCCAGGAGTTCAAGACCAGCCTGAGCAATACAGTAAGACCCCCATCTCTACCAAAAAAAAAAATTAACTACAATTGTGCCACTGCACACCAGCCTGGGTGACAGTGCAAGACTCTGTCAAAAAGAAAGAAGGAAGGAAGGAATGAAGGAAGGGAGGGAGGGAGGCAGGAAGGAAAGAAGGAAAACGGGGGTGAAAGAAAGAATAAGAATGAATGAAACTCATTTCATAGAACTGTCTTTCATGAATAGTAATAAGTAATTTAGTTGTGGTCTAGTATATTGCAAGAATCAACATTTCCTAATAACGTCATTTCCATAATTCTGAGAATTCAGCTACAAAAAATATGCTCAATTTGGCTCAATTCCAAGCTTTGCCATTTATAAGCTATTTGATCTTGGGTAAGTCATTTAACATTTTGACTCTGAATTTCCTTTTGTGAAATTGAAACGGTAATAACAACTAGTTGCCAAGGCTTTTGTAATGATTAAGCGAGATGGACACTGTAAAGGGGACTTTGTAAACTGTAAATGTCAACTATAATGACAATGTTGAGTGTTTATTTTTCAGGGAACATCAATAACTGTTTTCTCCAAATTGCACATCAATGTTAACTTGAGGCTCAACCAAATTTCTCCTCTCATGCCTGCCATGCTTGGGTGCTTTCTGGTGTAGGGGAGCTGAGTCAAAAAGCTGACAAAAGGTGCTCAGGGAAGAAAAAAGAAGTAAGAATAACTATTTTAAGAGAGCAGTAATAATATTTGTTCCCTTCACTTGAAAGTTCCCTTTAAATAGATCCACAACATCCACATAGGCCTGAATCAGTTACAAATGAATTTCAGTAAAGGGAAAACATGTTAAATAGAAAACATAAACTACAATGGCAGAAATAATTCCACATATGTCAGATATATCAGTAATAACAATAAATGTAATTGGGTCAAACTTGAGTAAAAGATCAAGACTCTTCAATTGTATAAAATGTATATGCAGTTGCCCTACCTTAGCATGAATGTGTAGACTAGTACCAAGGACAGGAGGGAAAATATTCATTAAGGCAGGCCTGAGCCTAGTATACATTTGCTGGCCACTTGGAGCTAAAGCACCACAGGTCTGCTTTCATCTGCACAATATAATTGACTTTCTTCTTAGAATATGTTAGCACCTAGTAAGCATGAAATAAGTGTTTGGTGAATAAGTGCTCAACTATTCACACTGAGTACTTATTAGGTTGAAATATATGAAATTAACAGTTTTGCAAAGATCAACTTTTTCAATTTCGTACAGTTCAACTTAATATTTTGAACATTTTTATATGTAAGCACTTTATTGGACAATCTAATTTTCATTCTTGCAATACGATATGAACGTGACATGACATTATAATTCCCATTTTATAGATGTTAAAATCGAGGCTCAAAGACATTAAGTCATAGGTTATGCAGCTAGTGTCAGTGGCGGGGACTCAAGTCAAGTTTGTCTGGACTCAAGTCAAGTTTGTCTGAACTCAACGTCTTTGCTTTTCTGATGTTCTAAGTACTGCTATATATTTTTAGATCAATTCTACAATTTTAGTAATTGAAAGTTGAAAGAGATGCTAGGGATTTTCTACTCCAATTCACAATATTGATTTTATAAACCTCCTACAGGGCTCAGGGAACCCTGAAAATCCTGAAATTGTGTGTGCAACTTTTGTGATACGTGCATTTATATGGGGAAAACAGGCCATGGCATTAATACAATTTTCCAAGTATTCCATTACACAATAAATAATAAGGGTAGAAGTCACGGGTTAACATTACATTTGGCAGATGAGGAGCTACAGGCTCATAGTTAGGAAAGGACTTGCCTAAGATTCTTAGAAACAGAGTCAGAATGAAGATCAAACTTGGGCTATTATGATTCATTCTTGCTTGCTTGCTTGGTTGCTTGCTTTCTTTTTCTTTTTTTTTTTTTGGCAGTGTCTCACTCTGTTGCCTAGGCTGGAATGCAGTGGCACAATCTCGGCTCACTGCAACCTCCGCCTCCTGGGTTCAAGCAATTCTCTTGCCTCAGCCTCCTGAGTAGCTGGGAGTACAGATGCCTGCCAGCTAAGTTTTATATTTTTAGTGGAGATGGGATTTTGCCATGTTGGCCAGGCTGGTCTCGAACCCCTGACCTCATGTGATCCGTCTGCCTCAGCCTCCCAAAGTGCTGGGATTACAGGTGTGAGCCACCGCGTCCAGCTGCAAGATGCTCTTTCTGTCTTGTTATGCTGGAGCTTAACAATTTAAATTATTGCCCAAGCAGTCAAATACTGGCTCACCTCCCTTCCTGGTGAAATACCTCCAAAAATTATCTGCCTCCTGAGGATCGATAACAGGGTATCTGAAGATACCACTACAAGTGAGATGAGGGGACAAGGCTAACAGATTCTAGTCACTTGTCAAAGTAAATGTTTAAATAATCAATTTCATAATTAGGATAAGAAGCTTAAAATATATATTTAGTGCTGTAAGGGAACCATAGATGATAATGTACTTTTTCAAATAAAAAATCAAATAAAAATAATGATTATGGTATCAGAGACGTCTTCATTTACTCAGCTTTTATCAAGTAACACTTAGGGCTGGGCTCAGTGGCTCATGCCTGTAATCCCAACACTTTGGGAGGTTAAGGCAGGAGGATTATTTGAGCTCAGGAGGTCGAGGCTGCAGTAAGCCATGACTGTGCCACTGGACTCTAGCCTGGGTGAAAAAGTGAGACCTTGTCTCAAACAAACAAATAAACAAAAAACAAAACAAAACAAAACAACCAACTGTGCATAGCACAGGACTTGGCACATAATAGGTACTCAGTGAATCAGGGTCTCAATCTCTAAGTCTACAGCTATTGAATGAAGCAGCCCTGTGAGAGGTGAGAGGGAGCAGTGGGGACTGTAGAGAACTGGAGGGCCCATGCCATGTCTGGAGAGCAGTTCCAGCCAGTGGTTGCCATGCAGAAAGCCAAGGCTGGTCTCACTTCACTTCCTGGAAGCAGCTGCAGGGAGGTGATGGCATGGCCCATTACAAATGAATGAATGAATGAGACTTCAGACACTTGGTTAACAAAACTTGGATTCAGGCCAGGTGCCGTGGCTCACGCCTGTAATCCCAGCACTTTGGGAGGCTGAGGCGGGCGGATCACCTGAGACCAGGAGTTTGAGACCAGTCTGGCCAACATGGTGAAACCCCGTCTCTACTAAAAATACAAAATTTAACCAGGCGTGGTGGCAGGTGCCTGTATTCCCAGTTACTCAGGAGGCTGAGGCAGGAGAATGGCTTAAACCTGGGAGGCTGAGGTTGTAGTGAGCCAAGATCACACCACTGCACTCCAGCCTGGACCACAGAGCGAGACTCTGTCTCAAAAAACAAAAACAAAAACAAAACTTGGATTCAGAAAAAGGAAAGACAATGTGGAGTGGGTCTTAATGGAGTTTGCAAAACCACCAGCGATGAACATGGTCTAATGCTTTGCTACCCAAAGTGTGGTCTATGCGCCAGCACCATCAGCATCACCTGGGAGCATGTCAGCACTGCAGAATCCCAAGGCCCAGCCCAGACCTATGACTCAGACTCTGCATTTTAGGAAGATCCCCCAGTGGATTTACATGCACACTGGAATTTGAGAAACACTGGTACAGTTTGTTTCTAAAGCCCGGTGTGACTTTTTGTGACCTACACAAATGGCCATTTTAAAGGAAATTTCAATTCCAACTCAAACTATCACCTGTTCTGCACAAAAAAATGCTTCAGATCCAGGATATCACATTCTTCAATCAGGCTCTGGTCAGATTCTATCAAAGACAGCCCATAGGTATACAAATGAATTGCGTTTGGTTAATACAGTTAAATTTTTCCCCCCAACATTTGTTACCACCATTTAAAAACTGGAGGTTTCAGGCCGGGCACGGTGGCTTACACCTGTAATCCCAGCACTTTGGGAGGCTGAGGAAGGCGGATCACTTGAGGTCAGAAGTTGAAGACCAGCCTGGCCAAGATGGCAAAACCCTGTCTCTACTAAAAATGCAAAAATTAGCTGGGTGTGGTGGTGCGCACCTGTAGTCCCAGCTGCTTGGGAGTCTGAGGCAGAAGAATTGCTTGAACCTGGGAGGCGGAGGTTGCAGTGAGCCAAGATCACGCCACTGCACTCCAGACTAGGTGAAACAGAGTGTGACCCTGTCTCAAAAAAAGGAAAAAAAAGAAAAACAAACAATCAAACAAACAACTGGAGGTTTCGTCAAAGATAGAAATTTCTGGCTTTCTTGGAACCATGGAAGATATGTTTATACTGGGCCTGTTTCCTGAGTACAGTCCAAACAGCTGGAGTAGGTGGTGGCACCCCACCTTTAGGTGGGGCATGAGCTCTCTGGTTCCCCTGCAAAACCCTGTGGCCCTGTGTTGCATTCGTTTCTTGCAAATAAGTATTTCGCTATAGGCCTTTGACTGTGGGACCCCTGCTAGAGAGTGAGTTTTAAAGGGCAACAAGGAAGGTCACCTTCAGAAGCTACTCAATGAAGGCACAGCATGCTCAGTGATTTGGGTCTTGTCCTAGGTGATCCTAGTCGATCCAGGTGTTTGATGGGATCCCTACCTCCACATGAGATCACAGCATCCACCCCAGCTTGTGCCCTAGGGCTGATGCTCAACCCTGACCTTATTCTCCCTGGGTTAAATCTACTGAGAGTGATGCAGCACTTTGCACGATCATCATCTTGATGTCTGTATCTGTTTCTTCTTTCACCTTGGGTGTGCACCAAAGCCCTTCCTGGAGTGACACCTTTCTATCTAAATTGGGCTTTTTCTTTTGATGTCAAACCAGTCCTTGCATACTCATTCTAACAGGAGCTGAGTGGAATGCAAATTCCTTCCTCCATTCGGAGGGAAGATTCAGTCCTAGATCCTCTAGAGTTTTTTTTTTTTTTTTAGTGACTCTACCTGGTGGTTACCTGAACTGGCTTGGTCTTTATCTCGTGTTGCACCAGCACACCTGGGAAGCCCTTGGAGGACACCCTACCTCAACGCTGCGGGACACATCCCCACCTGAGTCAGCTTTACTGAACAGAGCTCTGCAAATAGCCCCTGAAATAAAAATCACAGAAGAGAACGGTGTCACCTTCAACAGTCTATAAGCTGATGTCGCAGAGGTTGGAAAGAAGAGTTAAGGGGGAATGTCACGGTTTAAGATCACAGGCACGGGATTCAAATCCTGATTCTGCCATTTACTGACATGTGAGTCGGTCAAGGGCTTCAGCATCTTGGTGCCTGTTTCTTCATCTATAAAATGGAGAAAAACAATAGTCCTGAATCTACTTTGCAGGGCTCTTGTGAAGATTCCATGAGGTAACGTCATGTTTCCCATGCTGCTCTTACCAACATCATATCTTTGCACCATACCCGTGTCTCACCTATGCAATTATTTATTTAATATTTTCCCTTACAATGAACTCACTTTCTATCTTAGATACTATAGCCTCATCCTAAAAGCTAATATCCATGAAATCATGGTATAAATTTGCTAGCTGCTTTTTTTCTATGATCTATCAAAACAAATATTTAATGAGTAAATTTTTTAAAAAGTGGCTCCTTGATCTAATCATGAAAACACATGGAACAAATTCACACGAAGTGGCACTGTAACTGACCAGTCATCTTCAAAAGTGTCAAGCCCACGGGAGACAAGGAAAGACTGACAAACTGTCACAGATCAGAGGAGGCAGACAGAAATCAGCGCCGAAAGCAATGTGGGATCCTGGAACAGAAACAGCACAGTAGCGGAAAAAGTGGTGCAATTCCAATAGGGTGTGTCGTTTAGTTAATATCATGCCATTGTCAATCTTCTGTTCTTGATAATTAGATTATGGTTATGTACATTAACATTGGGGAAACTAGGTCAGGGTATAAAGAAACTCGTTGTACCATATTGCAACTTTTCAGTGAATCTAAAATTACTTCAAAATAAAAGTTTTTCAAAAAATGAGTATCAGTAAAGTGGCTGTTCCCTTTTTCCCCTCTCCTTACCCCCTGGCAACCACTAATCTGCTTTCTGCCTCCGTGGATTTGTCTATTCTGGATACTGCATATAAATGAAATCCTACAAGATGAGGCTTTTTGTGCCTGGCTGCTTTCACTCAGCATCACGCTTTTGAGGTTCATCCATGTTACAGCATAGATCAGCACTTCATTTCTTTTAGTGGCTGAGTAATATTCCATTACATAGATGGATAAGCCACTTTTAGTTTATCCACTCATCCATTGAGAGACATTTGGGTTGTTTCCGCCCTTTGGCTATTGTGAATAGTCTATGAACACACATGGAAAAGTTTTTGTTTGAATACTTGTTTTCAATTCTTAAGAAGTACAAGATTCCCTTGGTGGGTAATGGAGATGTTTTGGAACTAGATAGAGGCAATGATCACACAACACTGGGAATGTACTAAATGCTACTTTAAAATGGTTAATTTTATGTTACATGAATTTTACCTCAATGAAATAAAACAATAAAAAATGGGTCCCACCAGCGGAGTAACCACCATATTTTGGAAACCTGTGCTTATACAGGCCCAGGGCTTAGCATGGTACCTAGTCTGTAACAAGTACATGAAGAACATTGGCTGGTGTTATTATTTATTATTTTGAGACTGGGTCTTGTTGTATTGCCCAGGCTGGAGTGCAGTGGTGCGATCATAGCTAACTGCAGTCTCGAACTCCTGGGCTCAAGGATCCCCCTGCCTCAGCCTTCTGAATAGCTGGGACTACAGGCACGAGACACCACACTTGGTTAATTTTTTATTTTTTTGTAGAGATGGGGGTCTTGCTACGTTGCCTAGGCTGGTCTTGAACTCCTGAGCTCAAGCGATCCTCCCTCCTCAACCTCCCAAAGTGCTGGGTTTACAGGCGTGAGCCACCGTGCCTGGCCGGCTGGTGTTATTATTACTGCCAGAGACACACAAACTCTCAGCTCCCACTTCAGAGCTTTTTTCTACAGCATCGTCATTTCCACCAAGAAAGTTTCTCCAACTTTAATCTACAACTCTCCTTGGAAGTCAGCAGTAAAATCTCAGGATGCCTGAGATGCTATCATTAGAAAACCTTGCTTTGAAATCTAAGAACCTTTTGCGCTTTGGTAAGACTTGCATGCCTGGCTAGCAGAGCACAGCACGCCATCGTCATGGGACAATGTGTGACATGCTCAGGGACAATGCAGAGTGGGCATTGAACAGGCACTTACTAGTTACCTGTTGACTGCACACCAAAGCTATTTCAACAGATTATTCAATGAGTCACACCTCCTCAATTAACTGGGTGCTTTATGTAGGACTCCACCCTACAATTTGCAGGCTAAGTTGCAATGTCCTGGCACTGTTCACTTGATTTTATAGTACCCACTCCCATTTTCTCAAAGTACCTTGGGTGTTTGAAATGAAAGCAAACGCCTGATTTATTTTGAGGATTTCATAAGGACCCTACAGAAAACTGAAGACACACCAGCATGTCCTGGATCCAGGAAGCAAAATGGAGACATTCCAGGATGTCCCAACTCAGGGAAACTTCTTTTTGCTCAGAGCTGATGAACTGGGATTGGTCTCACTCACCATTATTGGTGAGCTCTTCCTCTTTCCCCCCATCTGTGCTAGTTGTGCTCCATCCTTTGCCCCCAGATTCATTCCCCAAACTGATCTGGGCTCCCGAAGAGGCTGACCTCTATGGACATCAAAAGGTCTCTTGGCCGGGCGCAGTGGCTCGAGCCTGTAATCCCAGCACTTTGGGAGGCCGAGGCAGGCGGATCACGATGTCAGGAGATCGAGACCATCCTGGCTAACACGGTGAAACCCCGTCTCTACTAAAAATACAAAAAAATTAGCCTGGCGTGGTGGCGGGTGCCTGTAGTCCCAGCTACTCGGGATGCTGATGCAGGAGAATGGCATGAATCCGGGAGGCAGAGCTTGCAGTGCGCTGAAATCGCGCCACTGCACTCCAGCCTGGGCGATGGAGCGAGACTCAGTCTCCAAAAAAAAAAAAAAAAAAAAGTCTCTTGCCCTCTGGCCATCTGATTGGGTTTGGCCAATGGGACGTGGAGACAGGAGATGAGGGAGAAGCAGAGAGGCCAGGGTATTTCTGTCTCTGCTCTCTCCCTCTCTTAGTGCTGTAGTCTGGCAGGGTCTGCATTCCCTTCTGAGTATAGCTTCTACAGGGACCCTTCCCTTCGCCAGCACCCCCACTCCATTCCATGACCCAAAGGGCTTCGGTAACACTGTTGCTTCCCCCTGCTCCTTCAGGCCTGGAGTGGCAACTGCTGCCCTGGTTGCTAGTCCCTGAGTACTTCAGCACCCCCTTGTTGGTGCCTTAACAACTGTGTCCATAAGCTGCTCCTTAATTAAATTATCTTGGAAATCCCAGCTGCAGGTGCCTTCTGTTTCCTGCTTAGACCATGACAGACAAATCTTCACCTCCATTGCCCCTTGGGAGGAGGGATGAGGAATATCAGAAGGAACCTGGATAGTCAAGGGCATGACATGTCTAAGCCAAGTCATCCTAATCACCAACCTCATCCTTGCCGAGAAACTGATGGAGTAGCCTGCATGTGCCAAGCATTTAATGGTCTCAATAATGCAGTGAAGTGGAATTATTCCTGTGTTTACAGAAGAGGAAAATGAGATTTACAGAGAGATTAAATAACTTGCCAAGGTTACACAGTGAATAAATGGCAGTGGTTGGATTTGAACCCAGCTTTGATGGGCTTCAGAATCCTGCCTCTTCTCCATCATCCAGAGGGGTCTAAAGTGTTCAAGAATCTGCTGAGCATGGTGGCTCACGCCTGTAATCCCAGCACTTTGGGAGGCCCAGGTGGGTGGATCGCTTGAGCCCAGGAATTTGAAACCACCTTGGGCAACATGGTGAGACCCCGTGGCCAGAAAAAATTAGCCAGGTGTGGTGGTCCACACCTGTAGTCCCAGCTACTCAGGAGGCTGAGGTGGGAGGATCACCTGAGCCAGGAAAGTTGAGGTTACAGTGAGCCATCATCATGCCACTGCACTCCAGCCTGGGCAACAGAGTAAGACCCTGTCTCAGAAATACATACATACATACATACATAGTGTTCAAGAGCCGATGTCATGGCACTGAACACTCTGGAGGGGAGGGGCATGGGCCTGGGAGAAAGCTCGCTATCAGTGAGAAGGAGGTCAGAGATTCAGTTTTGCACAACCCTCTCGAGCTCAAGTGCATTCAGGCACGCCCGGGCTATACCGCCAGCCATGGAAAAACCAACTTTGGAAGCTATTCCAGGAACAAACCTCAAGCTCATTTCTCAGTCCCTCAAGAGGCCCTGAGCCTGTTCTGTTGCTGACAGAGGGAACTGTCGCCTGCTCACTGCTCAATGCCCCTGATGTAATGAGCACCGCCAAAGAGGGCTCGATTGGGATGCTAAACAGCCGTAAATGACATTGTCACCAGCCTTCATAAAGCATGGTGACTCACAGTGCTAATTAAAATGCTGAGGGAAAAATGTAAAGAGAAACTGCCATGAAAAACAGTGACATTCTGCTAAACTGCAGGATTATTTCTTCCAGGAAAAAAGAGGGAGAGAGAGATGTGTGTGTTCATGAGTGTGCGTATATGCGTGTGCACATGTATTCGTGTGTGGGAGGTGAGGGGATAGAAACGAGAGGCTAAATATTATTCTGCTAAGAAACTTGGAAAAATTTAACATGGAGGAAAGTTGAAAGCCAGTCTTGCCTCCCAACTTTTTTATGATAAAGTATTTAAACAGAAAATGTAAAAGAATGGTGTTTAATTCAACAGCTATTAGCATTTTCATATTTACCTACTTGTCTTTCTGTATCAGTCATCTATCTATCTATCTATCTATCTATCTATCTATCTATCTATCTATCCATCCATCCACCCACCCACCTACCTACCTACCTATCTACCTACTTACCTATCTACCTACCTAGCTATCTATCCATCCATCCATTCATGTACCTATCTACCTACCTATATACCTATCATCTGTCTATCCATCTATCTACCAATCTATCTACCTACCTATCATCTGTTATCTATCTATTCATCTATCTATCTACCTATCAATCATCTATCTACCTATTCTATCCTCTAGCTATTATCTATCTATCTATCTATCTATCTATCATCTATCTACCTACCTACCTCTCCATCTATTATCTATCTACTTACCTATCTTCACAATGAACCATTTTAGAACAAGTTGCAGAATCATGATGTCTCAGCTCTAAATTCTTAAGCACACATCTTCAGCGTAGAGGCAGACTCCCACAGAACCCACAGTACCATTATTACACCTAAGAAAATTAACTATATACTATACTTGCACAATTTCCCCAAATACTCTGTTAAGGTTGTTTTCTAAACAATGACAATTCAAGTCATAAATCTCATCCCTGTTGGTTAGGAGAGAGAAGCAGACAAGCTGCTTCCCAGAAATAGGTGTCAAGGGTTCTTGCGAAGGAAGAGTTTTAGCATCATGGAGGCTGGTTCCCATCATCAGAGTCATCAGATGAAGTACATGGGGCACAATGCTTGACTTAGATGTCAGTTTTGAACCAGATAGGGAATCCTGATCACACCATATTGTTTTTTTAAAATAGCCCTCCTCTAAACTAAAACTAAATCTCCACATTTTGGGCTGGGCTCATGCCTGTAATCCCAGCACTTTGGGACGCTGAGGCAGGAGGATCATTTGAGCCCAGGAGTTCAAGACCAGCCTGGGCAACATGGTGAGAATCCATCTCTACAAAAGCAAAACAAAACAACAGTGAAAAAACCAACCAACCAACCAACAAACAAACGAAAACCAAATCTCTACATTTCATCCAATGTCATCACCCATTTTAGCCAAAAAAAATGTGGCTCTCAATGACTTCTTGCTGTTTCTGAAATTCAACTGCATCCTCAAAAGCCCAATAAGATATCACTAGTAGGGAGATTCAGAAAGAAATATCATGCTTTCTGAAGGCAAGTCTTGAAGAAGGGACCCTCAAGAAATCCTAGACCTTGCCGGCAACTGGAAGTGAAAATATTTATCTACATATATGAGTTTGGCATGTTTGTTACAAAGATCATCAAAATCAATAAAAACATCAAGCCAAGAAACCCATCCAGTCCCGTTATTTTATACCACGCTTTGGGAGAAAGGAAGAGATTCCACTGTAGTGACTACCATGATATTAGAGGCAAAATGATAACTGAAGGTATTGCCAGCTAAGACTTATAAGGAACAAGCACATAGATGCTAGCGATTGTGTTCATTACCTGACTTCTGGCACATGAACATAATTGGCTTTCATTTTTCTTACTGAATATTCCAGAGCTGAGATACTGCTTCAAAAAAATTAAAGAGAAAAATATGCCCAAAATATGTCAGTTGCTATCGAGTACTATTCTGATTTATCCCCGGAGGTTACGTTTTTTTTATGCTGAAAATTCCTGGAAATGACATAGAGCCCAGTGTGATCCATGTGGCTGTTTTAGTGACTAAATAGGATGGACTGCCCACATCATTTACCCCACTACACCTAGTTATTGGTGAGTGGATGCCTGTTTTGGACACCATGAGCTACCTTGAGTGTAGGGACTCTGTCTTCCCTTTCTTTATGCGGAAGCCTCTCTTGTGGGGACTGGCACAGAGCTGGGAGCTCAGGGTGTGTTTGTTAAATGAAGTGGTTAACTTCAATCTCGTTTATGACATGAAATACTTTAGCTGGGAAACGATGGTTGTACACGGATACTATCTGAAGTTGCATAAGCTTTTTGAATTCACGATATTCCTTCTTCATTTCCAACTGGAAATGGGTTTCAGAAGGGCTCACCTTTTTAATCCTCATGGTAGCAAAATTTAGCTGTCAGGTTTTGAATAAAGAAGAGATTCGCGAGTATTATTTAATGCCAGTGGGCAAATGTTCCCAGCAGAAGCTGAAACGCTTTTCAGGGCGCCTCTGAAAATCTGTAGACTCCTGAAGCATCGTGGATGGTCAAAAAGAAAAGGCTCATCGTTCCCAGGAAATCCCAGTCTTAGTAGGTAACAGAACATGCAAATAAGAAGTGGGAAATGCCCAGGCTGGAAATGGGAACTTTGCCCCTTGCAAAGGATTTCTGTATTTTCCACCCGAATAGGGCCACCTTTCTCTTAGGAAATGTCAGCAGAAATCATAAATGCAATTGATGGATGACAATTGGGCCAATGTTGCTCTCAGGTAAGGCAGAAGATGTTAAAGCTGAAAAGGTCTTTGAGGGAAGTGTGTCCTGGGGTTGTAAACTAAAATGCCTTGAAGGGCCGGACAGGCAAATTAAACAATATTGAATGGTGAGGCTGGTGACCTAAAGGAAAAAAAAAATACTCTCCAAACAAAACCCAACAAAACAACACCCCCAATCCAAACAAACAGAAAACAAAAAAAGCCCTCTGCCAGACTAACAGAACATAACTGCACGTCTCTCAAGGGAGATGCCCTTTAGTTCCAACTCCATTCACAGATAAGAAAACGGAGGCTGAACAAGAGAAAGGGGCTCAGACTACACCAACTGACTCTTTTTATTTTAAAAAACTAATTAATGAATGAATTTATTTATTTTCGAGACAGGTTCTGGCTCTGTTACCCAGGATGGAGTGCAGCAGCACAATCTCAGCTCACTGCAACCTCCGCCTCCTGGGCTCAAGCTATCCTTCCACCTCAGCCTGCTGAGTAGCTGGGACCACAGGTGCACGCCACCACACTTGGCTAATTTTTTTGTAGAGATGGAGTCTCACTCTGTTTCCCAGGCTGGGCTCGAATGCTGAGCTCAAACAATCCTCCTGCCTCAGTCTCCCAAAGTGTTGGGATTACAGGCATGAGCCACTGCGTCTGGCTGGCTAACTCTTTTTAAAATCTCTTTACTTTGTTACGATCACTGAGATGGGCTCGACGCCGTTTCCCTTCCAGAGTTACACACACACACTATCCCATTAAATCCTCCTAACAACCCCCTGTAGTACTTATAATCTCTGCTGTATGAATGACATGCCGGAGAGTCAGAGATGTTAACTCTCTCACTCTGAGTCACAGAATCCACAAGTGCCCAAGCCGGCCTCTGACGTTTCCTAAGATGATTCTCAGTGTGAGGCCCTGCCTTTCAACCTGGCTGCTGCTGGCCCAGTTTGGCACCAGGGACCCCATCCCTGAGAGGGTGCCACAAATCAGGCTATGGGCTTTGATGCCACCTCCTCTGAGAAGTCCTCCCTGATTCCCTCAACCACCTATCCTGGGTCCTACCACAGCACCTCACCTCCACCTCTCTTGCAGAAACTTCACGCCAGGTACAGGGCTTGTCTGGTGCTCACCACTTAGCCAGACTGCAGGCTTCATTAGAATGGGGCTCATACCACCTTTATCTGGGCACCTGCCCTGGGGGCCCAGCACTGGCCTTGCCATTTAACATGTATCATGACACATACGATAAATGTGCTGACGTCTGCTGCCGAACGGCCCACGATAACTGCTGTTCACCCTTAGCATCATATGACTGTGCCAAGACCCATGTCCACTATACCCTGTTAACCATACTTGAATTAGAGACTTAGGGGCACTTTCTGTTGATACACATCATTTTCATTTAAAAGATTCGAATGGGCTCAATTTTCCAGCATTGCCGGGTGCTGCTCATCATTCTTCTACCTTAAGAACAGGCATGTGAGCGGCATAAACATGCTTGCAAAGCCTGGGTGGAAGGCCGATGGGCTGTTGAAACGAGCTCAAACCAATGGCTTTGGTGAAATCAATGGTAGTTAAACTGGGTTTATTAGCTCTGTGATTACTTCTTTGCAGAAGTTATACCTGATAGGTCACTTATAAAAGGAATTTTTCAAGGCCTGGCATGGTGGCTCACACCTGTAATCCCAGCACTTAAGGAGGCCGAGGCAGGCAGATGGCTTGAGCCCAGAAGTTTGAGACTAGCCTGGGCAACATGACAAAACCCCGTCTCTACAAAAAATACAAAAATTAGCCTGGTGTGGTAGCACATGCCTGTAGTCGCAGCTACTCGGGAGGCTGAGGAGAGATGATCATTTGAGCCCAGGAGGTCGAAGCTCCTTCCCTCTGAAAGGGAGCGATCAAATAGTGGGGCTAATGTCCAAGATTAGATGTGAACTCAGGGCTGACACCCAGCAAGGTCAAGGTGGGAGGAATTATTTTCAGTTTCCTCTGAGCAGTTGTTCTAATTTAGAATGACAACCAGAAAGATGAAATTAAATTTCTTTAAAGTCCAGCATTTACGGGGCTTGTACTGAAGGAAACATGAAGTTATCATCGATGAGGATTGAACAATGAGTCAAGACACTGAGGTTCTATCCCAGCTTTGGCAGTAATGTGCTGTGTGACTTTCATCGAATCACATGCCTTTTCTGGGCCTCAGTTTCCCAATTTGTACAAGGAGGGTGACAGACAAAAACTGAGGGTATTAGAATCTCCTGGAGCAGCCTTGTTAAAAATATAGATATTTCCAGTCTCCCCCAGGGATGTTGATTTGGTAGATTTAGGGTGGGGTCTGGCATCTTTGCTTTTAACCAGTGACTTGCTGTATTCTGACACTAAAGGTCCACTGGGCTGATGTTTGGCGTTTGCTGGGTTAGATGACGTTTAAATGTTATCATATATTAGAACGAGGAAAATGGTCATGTCTGTAACCTATGTGGTGTTAACCACACAAGCCCACACTGATCCGTGGCAGGAAACATGCCCCTCTGTTCAAACAGTCCAGATTAAAATGGGTCCTGAAATGCCAAATTCAACTTCCACAAATTCCAGTTTCTAACGGGAAAAAGCCCCAGTTCTCAGGAGCACGGATTGTTGCCTGTGGCTTTTAACCACATTCCAAGCCCTGCACAGACCCACAGAACCTGAGTGACAGGCAACACATGAAGTCTTGTCATAAGACACCCCAAAACATCTGCAGATTGTGAGCGCAACAGGCACAGCCAAACCCGTCTGTGCTCACAATATGCAGGCAAATTGACCTCCAAATCTTCCTGCCTCCTGGGAAATCAGCAGCCCCCCCAGTGGGGAAGTTTCTGGACAACTGAGTGGTACCTCGGACAACTCTTTGCATCTTACTCACAGAGACCCACTGGGAACAGCCTAACCCATCACAAAACCCCCACCCTCTCACTCTTCTCCGTGCGGTCTTTCCCCAAGGAAGACAGAGACTCCTGGGGACTGGCTTTGGCCATTTGGGAAAAATAAAGAGACAGAAAGGGCAAAAAGCGGGCTGCTCTGAAAGCCACGATGACACTATTTGCCCCAAATGGCTCCATGGGACACTCTTCCCTCTGTTTTGGGTTCCCTTCCTTCCTTACAATCACCAGTCTTGGCATACCAGCATTGTTTCCAGAACCCTTTTCACATACATAATCACAAAGTCTTCAAAACAGCCCCGTGTGGGAGTTACTGTTCTCATTTTACAGATAACAGAACTGAAGCTCAGAAAGGTTAAGTGATCAACCTGAGGTCACACAGCCATGGAGTGAGCTAAGCTTGGCCTCGAGCTGAGGTCTTCACCAGGTCTCTCTACCACACCGCTCACTCTTTCTCTACATGATTTGGGACTTTGGGGAAAAAAATCACACAATTTGTGGAGACAAAGCCATGCCCCTGACCATAGCGTTGGCCTCTGGCTGAACAGATGTTATCAGGAAATACAGCTGTGTGTGCTAAGGCTCGGGCACATGCCAGACTGCCTAGGTGCCCAGATGCATGCAAAATGCCCCCAATTAAGAAGCTGAAAATTGGGGTTGAGGTCTCGGGTAGTGCCACTTACCAGCTAGGTGACTATGGGTAGGTAGTTTGGTTTGCCCCACCTCAATTTCCGCAGCTGCAAAATGGAATTCAGATGGCTGCACTGGCAACCTGAAAGTTGTTAAGAGGCTCTAGGTGAATAATATGTGTGACAGTGCCTTGGAGCTGTCAGTGACAGAGCCATGCGCCCCTCAGGGCGCTTCTGAAATACAGGCTAGTGGAAAGGGGCCGGGGCCTCCGTGGCGCTGCTGGTGGGGCAGACACCCCCTCCTCCTTCAGAGACCTGCCGAGGCTTCTCAAACCATCCGCTGAGATGCCTTGAGGGCGGAGAATGGACGCGACCCCTGCGCACTTGGGGAGCTGCCACAAGAGCCCTTTTCCTATTTTATCTTCAGTTCTGAAAAAATAACGGGGAAAAAAAATCTGTGCTCCAGAGCTGCGTCAGTGTTCCCTGGTGTTTACGAATTTCTTGCATTTCCCCGACCCCAATTAGAGAAGCACTGAAGAAAGGGAGCAATTTTCCCTCGTTCCTCTCGGGAGGAGCGGTCTGGGGGCTCCTTTCTGCTGTCTCCCAAGGTCCTGGGCCGCCAGGGGTGAGATGTCGAGCCTATGGGCTCGCTCGCCTGCACCGCACCCTTGCCTAGCGGCTCTAGCGGCGTCCCTGGGGACCCTCCTTCCGTGGTGGCTGCGTGCGCGCTTTTCTTAGGCCTGAGCGCAGGGTTTGAGCTGGGCTATGGGAGTAGAGGGAAGAATCCCATGCGTCTTCCCCAGGATTACTGGGGTAGAGATGGAGGCGAGAGCAATCTTCCGCAGCCTGTAGTACCCTGTGGGGTAGACCCCCCAGTTCCTACTGGCGGGAAACCCTAGACCTGCGTGTGAGTCTCCCAGATCCGGTCCCAGAGCATTACAATAATGGTAAAATGTATATATATAATCAGCAACACTTCCTGCGTTAAGAACGCTTACCCTGACTTCATATTCACATTTATGATTTTTTTAAGGTCCTCACGACAGCCCCACGAAAAAGGTACTGTTTCTCCATTTTTCAGATGAGAAGCTGAGGCTGGGAAAGATGAAGAGACTTACCGAAGGTCGCGCAACAAGTAAAGGGTCGATCTAGGACCAGAACCCAGGGGAATCACTGGAAAGGTTCCTGCCCTCCTCGACTGCCTTCTCCGTGAGAGCCTCTCCTCTCTGGATGTCTACTCCAGACAGCCTGATGCGGAGCTTGGAGAGCCATGAGCTCTCTGGTCACAGTGCCCTGGGGGTGGGGGCGAGCGTCTGGCGTCCTCTGGGGCGCAGTCCCGAGAGAGCCCCTTCTGGGACCTCGGACGCAAGGCCCCTGAGTGGCCCTGGAAGTCGGATCCCCCGGGGACCCTGCTCCGACCCTTGGCCACCTGAAAGCAACCTCATCGAGCGCTCGTGCCACTGCCCAGCCCCGAACCGCGGCGGAGCGCGCCCCTTGGCCTCCCTAGAGCCTCCTTCGCGGGAGAAGCACAACTTTCCCAGGTTCTGGAGACGGCGCTCTTACACCCCAATCTCGCCCAGACGGAAGAAGTGAGAGGTGCGGGCGGCCCCGCCATGACCGCGGGAGGAGAGCGCAAGGAGGCTTCTCGCAAAGTTGGAGGCCAGGCCGGAGCGATATTCCGGGGAGCGGAGCCCTCCCAGCCTCGGGCCCCCAGCCGCGGACAGCTGGCGGTGCCAAAGACTCCGCCATTACCTGCGGCTCGCAGTTGTGATTCGGCCGCAGAGTCGGGCACCGAGGAAGGCGTAAAGTTGAGCTCGGGCCGGTACAACGGTCCCCAGGGACTGGCATCCCCCAGCCCGGGCTGCCCGCGGGAGGGTAGCGAGCGGTGTCAAGGGCTCCGCCATTACCGCCAGCGCACAGCTCGGAGCCAAGCGCGCGGCTGAGGAACGACCGGGGTCCTGCAAAGTTGGAGCCTGGGCGCGTAGACCCCCGGACCGGAGCCCCCGGCCTGAGGCCGCCCGCTAGGAGGAAAATGAGGCCGCCCGAACCAAGTTGGGACCCGCAGCAAAGCCCAAGCCTTCCGCGCACACCAGGGGCTCGGGAGGGAGCGGGGAGCCCTGGGGACTGAGAAGGGGCGCGGGACGCCTGGATCAGGAACTCACCTGCCGCCGAGCCGGGCAGCGCCGAGGCTGCCTCTTCGCGCTGCGCACCCTCCCGCCCGCCTCCTACTCCTCCTCTTCCTCCCGGGCGCCCGCGGCCGCCGCGCTCCGGGTTCTGAATCCTCCGAGTCCGCCGCCCCGCGCGGCTGGAGGACGCCGGTTGCACCCACTCGCCTCCTGGTAGGAGCCGCGCGCGTCCCTCCTCTTCCCCTCCGCTTTGTGCCTCCAAGATCCCTCCCCACCCCCTCTCCCCTATCCCCCACTCCTCCCTTCTCTTCTGCCCTCCTTTGCGTCCCCTCCCTCAGCCTCGGCGAACCCAAGTTCGGGACGGAGGCTGCGGGCTTTCCCGGCGCAGTGCTGGGCGCCCCGCGCGCGCGCCTGGCTCACCCCGTCCGCTCGGCCGCTGCTCGCTGCCCGGCCGCCGCTCAGAGGAGCCGCGGCGCTAAGTAGCTCCTCACCCAGCGGCTGGAAACGCGGCATAAATATGAAGGGACTGAGCCGTGAGCTCAGCGAGGGTCGTGAGGGGGAATTTATTTCTTAATGTCCCTCCTTTATCCTATCATCGCTGAAACGAATTAGCAGTGACGTCCAACCCGACTGGTTTATGGGTGTGGGGAGGGAGACGTCGCAACCCTCATTAAAAGAGCCGCTCTGGTCTCCAAAGCATACA
Organism: Hylobates moloch; assembly: GCF_009828535.3. Lineage (NCBI taxonomy): Eukaryota > Metazoa > Chordata > Mammalia > Primates > Hylobatidae > Hylobates > Hylobates moloch. Next base: position 15,523,834 of record NW_026652287.1, on the reverse strand, counting down.
TCTTTTATATAACCTAATTTCCATTTTTTTTTCTATCAGGAAACACACACACACACATACACACACACACACACACACACACACACACACAATGACAATTTCTGGGAGCCTGGAGAGGGTTGAATGTAGTAGCCACGCAAGGGAGGGCAGGTCTATTTGTGCAGAGAAGGCCCCATGGGAGGCAGGGATGGTTATTTCTGCCTCTGCATCAGTGTTGGCATAGCATTCCTTAATGGGACAGTGGAACACACAGCCCCCCAGGTTGGGCAGTGCTGGGAGCCCCTCCCAGGAGCCCGCAGAGGTTGCAGCCTGGGTTCTGGCCTTGGCTCTGGGGTGGACAGACGGAGAAAGGCAGCCTGTTCAGGAAATGTTGCCTGGTTCTGGTATTTTCTGGAGCCACACTCAGGCCTGGCATCTGGGGAGGGGGAAGGATGGAGGGCACATGTTCATCTGTGGCCTGGGAGCCCCACAGGTGTGGAGAGGCCAAGGTCTGGGCTGGAGGAGGTAAGACACAGAGAACGCAGCTTCCCTTCCTTTCTTAGGGGCCCTAACATATGGGTAACCATATAAACCCGACTCGAAAGCTGTCTTTTCCTGGGCAGATTGCAAAGGATTTTGCATCTCCCCATTGCTGTTGCTGCTGCTCACACAGTCTTGGGAAAACGGGGGAAAATCAAGGAAAGAGAGGACACACACACGTGTGCGCATGCACACGCACATACACGCACACACACTTGGCACCTGGCTCCTCCCCAGCCTTGCCAAGTGGAGCAAACCCACTCAGGCTTCGAGTTGTGCAGAGAAGAGGCAGAGAGGAAAACCACCACCCCCTTTGTCACTAATAAATGCTTTTCAGATCGTCTTGCACATCCAGCAGGGGAGGGGGTGTGTGACTTTGGGGGCAGGAAGAGGGGCGTGGGGGATGAGGAGGGGAGGAAGGAATAAAGAATAAGCTGACGAGGGTGCCTGGAGGTCTATGCTGTCTTCCACATGCTGGAAGGAGGCCTGGAGAAATGCCACCAGCCCCAGGGCTCTGCCACTTCCTGGCTGCCACAAGGGCAAGTTTCAGAGCCTGTTTCCTGAGCCATGGATGGGCCTGGGGATGTCGTGAGGATATACACAATGAGATGATGCTGGTGAAGCCCTTGACATGGTGCTAGACATATAGTAAATGCTCAGGAAACAGTTGCCAACAATAATGATGATTTTGATGATGATGAGAATAATCCAGCATACAGGCTGGGTATGGGGCGGGCCCCAGAAAATTGAGGCTGGAGCCGAGTCCTTGCAGTCTGGTCCCCTCCTGTTTTGGGTCCAGCGCCCCTTGCCTGAACCATTGCAAAGTTGAGCGCTGGGTTTCAGTGGTGTCATTCTCAGAACGCTGCTCCCTCAATTACCATGGCAACTGGGGAAAATCAGGAAGCCAGGGGAAGGGAAGCTGCTCTTCCACTGGGCTGGCGGTTCACCTGCTCAAAACAGAGTCCACGTCTGCCTATGCGTGGGTCGAGGCCAAAAGAAGCTCAGAGTAGGGGCACTTCCTCTCTGGGAGCACAAGCTGTTTTGAAATTGGGGAGAAGGGTGGTTGGGAGGGGATGCACGGCCACGAGATGGTGGAGATAGTGGGGTCAGGGCCAAGGCTGGCTGTGCCTGCGAAGGCAGAGTTGGCTTGGGTTTGGGGAGGGGGGGACAGTAACCCCATTCCCCTCAGTTCTCTCCTCACTTCCAGGTGCCTTGGTGGAATTAAAAGCAAAGCATTAGAATGTAGCTCTTGAGACACAGATCTGGGAAGACAGAGCCTCAGAGCCCACGGGTGGAGCCAGGGAGCATGAGGGGCCCTCTGTGTGTGTGTGTACATGAGAGAGGAAGACAGACAGACAGACACACACTCATACACACAAACAGAGAGAGTCAGAGAAGAGAGAGAGGCAGAGAGATATATAGACAAAGAGAGAGACAGAGACAGCAGAGGACTGGCAGAGACAGTGAGAGACAGAGATAGAAAAACACACAGACTGGCAGAGAGAGAGAGAGAGAGATTGGCAGAGACGGAGATAGAAAAAGCACACAGAAAAAGAGAGAGACAGAGAGATTGACAGGAAGACAGAGACATATTGGCAGAGACAGAGAGAAAGAGAAAACAGGGAGACAGATTGGCAGAAAGAGAGTAAAAGAAGAGAGAGGCAGAGGGATTTGCAGAGAGAGAGAGAGAAACAGATTGGCAGAGACAGAAAGAAAAAATACACAGAGAGACATATTGGCAGAGAGAAAAAGAGAGTAACAGAAGAGAGAGAGGCAGAGAAAGATTGGTAGATTGACAGAGAGATTGGCAGAGAGAGAGAGACTGGCAGAGACAGGAAAGAGAGACAGAGATACAGAGAAAGATGGACAGTGACAGACAGAGCCAGAGACTTCCCTTCCCTCCCTCTGGTGGTTTCCCTAGGATTAATGGGAACTAGGGACAACACTAGTTGCGGCAGTAAAGAGAACAAGGGCCATCTTCTATTGACCACTTCTCATTTTGCTGGTTTTGAGCCAGGCATTTAATAGGTATAACTCACTGAACCATCATAAAAGTGGTAAGAGATGACTCCCTTTCTTATTCCCATTTTACGGAGGGAGAAAGTAGAGGCTCTGGAGGCAAAGTGACTTGCTCCAGGTCACCCAGGTAATCGGTGGTAAAGCAGATATTAGAACTCGGGACCCCAAAGTGGAGCTTTTCCTGCCTCCTCGCCACTGTCTTGTGGAGAAAGAGGGAGAGTGAGGATGTCGGAGCCATAGGGGGAGTGTCTAGGGTTTGGGGAGAGTGGCTCCTGGTGTCTGGGGACCCCTACCACATGAGTACGGGCAGTGTCTCCACAGATCCCCAGCAAGTAGAGGGAAGAGACTTTTACCATCAACCAGGTGGCCTTGGGACAGTCCCCAAAATGCCCCTTGGCTGTAGTGCCTTGGAAGCTCCTCTGGGCTGTCACAATAACCTGATTCCACCAGGACCTCTCTGGGGTTCAGGGGGAGATGAGCATTGTGCCACCCTTCTCTCGAGCTACTGGAAGATCAAACCAGCTGAAACCCGTCCAGGCATCAGCGTAGGGCAGGCACTTCATAAATGGTCACCATGATAACAATTATTCTTGGCCCTTCTCTCAGGACCACACCCCTCAACCCCTGCATGGATGGTGGATGGGTGAAAAGGGTGTCCCTTCCCCCCCACTTCCCAGCCATTCTGGACCCTCACTGGTGCCCACCTCTCAGTGCAGCGGTGGACCCCAGGGGAGTGGAGCACTCTGGTGGAGCCCTGGGCAGGAGCAGGAAGGGAGGAGGCTGGCCTCACTGATGTGGCTGTCACTGAGGGGGTAATACATTTTCCAGGGCTAATGAAAACATAATTATCTTCTTTTGGCTGCAGAGAGGGGCTAATTTAATAGGCTGCGATCGAAAGGCATCTGCTGAATTCACCCAGCAGTGAAAACACTTGAAGCACTCCAGTGGGGGAAATGGACAGAGTGCGGCTGGCCAGGCCCGGCAGCTGTGTCCAGGTGGCAGCTCCCTTGGGAAGAAGGGGGTTCCTGGGGGTGCAGCAGAGGGGATGTGGCTGCTGGTAGGTGTCCTATGCACAAACAGACCTGGGCTTCTTTCTTGCCATGAGTTCTCGGGCCGCTTATTTCTCTCTCTCAGCCTCACCTTCCTCAGCTGTAAAATGGGCGTTAATCCTACCTTCCTGACATTGACTGGGAGGAGCGGATGAATGATATGAGAGAGAGCCTGGCACATTCTAAGTAAGTGTTTCACAAAATTTTCATCCCTCTTCCTGGGCTGGCTCTACTCGGCCTTCAAGTCTTAGCGCGAACTCCCCCTCTTGGGAGCAGCCCCAAGCACTCTGCACGTCCCTCTTCAGAACATACAAGTTCTGTGATATTTACTCGTTCAATGCCCTCACAAGGGCAGGGTGGTCTGTCTCATCCGTCACTCCAAGGCAGTGGTTCTCAAAGCGTGTTCGCTGAATGATGAGGTCAGCATCACCTGAGAACTTGCTAGTGATGCTGATTCCAGGTCCCCACCTCAGACCACCCGAATTAGACACTTAGGGTGGGGCCCTGCAATCTGCATTTTAAACAAGCCAGCCAGGTAATTCTGATGCATGCTCAAGTTTGAGAACCTCTGTTCCCACCAAAAACCGAACAAATGTTTGTTTAAATAAGTAGAAGAAGAGTTTACTATTAAGCTGGGGTTCAGCTATGTGATGACAATGTCTCTCTTATTAGACACCAACTATATACCTAGTCCTCTGCATTATGCCCTTGAACCCACCAAGCCATCCCTTTATCCATCACTTACCACTTCCCACACTACTTCATCCCCAAGAAACGCCCCTTGGTCTGCCTCATTGTCCTGCCTTGCTGGCCCGTTGGAGGTGTTGGAAGACCCATGGGGTGCCTCCTCTGTGTCCTTCCTGTTCCCATGGTGCGTAGGTCCCCTCTCTCCCTTAAGCAGCCCCGTCCACCCAGGGCTTCTGATTCTGGAAAGGAATTTAGCTTTTGACCCTGTCTCTGGGTATTTGGCTGGGAAAGTGATTTGGATGTGCTTGTTGTGAAGGATGGCACCCATTGGTCAGTTTTGCAGTTAGAGTAAGGAAGGGCCCTTGGAGATGGCTGCCTCCAACCTAGCGTTTTACACTGCAGAGGCCAAGATCCAGGAAGGTTTGACAATTCATCATCCAGGGGCAGCAGCCTATCAGTGACAGATCAGTTTCCTGTCCTAACTCCCAGTTCAGGATGCCGGGTCTGAGCCTCCTAAGAGCAAAGGGGGTGTCACTAAAGTGGCCCCAGGGGCATGCTTCTGTAGGACCCAGGAACAATGAACAGCGAACAGGGTTGTCTGAGAGCCCAGAACCCCCAGGAGAGGAAGGAGCATTATAGTTTCTGGGCGTGTCAAAGACTCCTACAGATATTTACAGGACTCTTGCAGAGAAGAAAGAGGGAAGAACCCTTTAAGGCTTAAAGAAGCAGCCTGAGCATTAAAAACACTAGATTTGTGGCTGGAACACCTGCTTTCTAGACCTGGCACTTCCGCTAATGTGCTATGTGAGCTCAAGGAAACTCCTTGGCATCTCTGGGTCTCAGAAGATCTTAGCCTGAAGATGGCCAAGTCCCTGGAATTAATATGCAAAATCAATTGCAAGTGCGTTTTGCTGGGGTAGAAGGTTCATAAGTGTGCAGCGGCTTTTTAAAGGGTGTGAGACCTTGGAAAGGTTAAAAACAATTTCTTGCCTGAGAGCCGGCTGGCAAGTTTGCAGATGCCTGAAGCTCTATGCAGCCCGTTTGGCAGAGATGCAGTTTCCGAAATGACCAACAGATGGCGCGCTAAACCTTCGCTGTAGCCTTCCTGTTTTCCCGGAGACCAGCCAGATAGGTCCATGGCTTCCTATATTCAGCTTTCAGGACCAGAACCTAGGTCCCCGCTAAGCTGGGCTGACCTGGGTGTGTTGAGAATGCTGGATCACCCCAGAAACTGTCTGCATCTCCTGGTTCCCAGCGTCTGTCCACATAGAGAAGGCATTAAAAAGAATGTGAGGGCATAGGCAGGAAACGGGGTGGGGGTTGCAAGCACACCGGAGGACCAAGTAAAACTTTGAGAGGAGTCCTAAGTTTGCTCTTCATACCCTCAATTTAGTCCTTAGGTTCTTCCCTTCACCCTCATTACAGAATTCCCTGGTCATCTCACCCCAATTAAAGGCAACACATTGCAAAAATTCTCTAAGCCTGGAGTTCTGATGGTCTAAATTGCACTGGGGTATGAAGGGCTGGTCAAAGTATTTGCATTTTGAAGGCACTGTTAGGGAGAAGCCAGTGCTAATGGGTGTTGTGAATGTACATACTTGCAGGGAACATGAAGTGGGCCGGGTGGGAGACATCAGGGAGTAGTGGAGCCTGTGGCTAACTGGAGTACATGCCCCTCCTAAAGGCATTCACATTCAGATGTTTCCAAAGTAGCGTTCCATCCAACTAAATCACTTGGGCCACTAGTATAGGAGCTCTGACCAAGGAAATAGGTTTCAGCCTGGTTAGTGGAGCTGTTTGAGTGGCAAAGAAGGTCTTAATCAGAATGTAAAATAGTGACTCCCAAACTCTCAGATGTATAAGAATTCCCTGAGAAGGGGAACACCAGCTCCTTGACCCTGCCCTCAAAGACTGGGAGTCTATAGCTCTTGAGTGGTACTCAAGAGGCTGTATTTTTAATAAGGTCTCCAGGGGAAACTGAGGCAGGTTGTCTTCTGGTTCTAAGTTGGCTACCCTGTGCTGGTAAGGCCACCCCAGTGTGTTGGACTGGGTCCTTACCCTTGCTCAGCAGATAACTGGAGTTCAATGACAGAGCTTCTTAGCACCAGTGACATCCCCTCAAGATGAAAGCAGAGATCTCTTACAATTCTGCCCTCCCCACCATACCACAGACATGTGCAAAAAAGATGACATGGGTTGACTTATTTCTAAGAATTAGGCAAATTCTGAGACCAGTCCCTAGGGGAGGATAATGGGGAGGTGGTTGAAAGAGGAAGAGGTAAGTGTTCTGGAAAGCTCCCAAACCAGAGCCTGGCTACCTGACTTCTTTATTTGACCCCAGCCTCCATCTGCTGTGTGACCTTGGGCAAGTCCCCTCCTCCCTCTGGGCCTTAACTTCACCATGTATAAAATTAAGAAGGGGTAGACTGGAGCACAGTTTCCTCCTCTGTTCTAGGACCACCTTGGGCTCTCCAGCAGTGTCTTGGGGTCTGCCTGTCATGCAGGTCAAGGGAGAAGGTTGGGGAGCTGAGCTGTGAGCTCACTCAGAGCTGTTCTGTTTTTAGTCTGTCTGTGTATCTGGCTTCTTCATTCAGCTTTCATTGAGAGCTACTGGCCTGGCATCTTCTAGCATACATATAATCATTCTCTTTCCCCTCTTTCTGGTGGTCCACATGCCTGGCACTATGCCAGGGGGCTGGGGCAACCAAGACCCCCAGGCAGGCTTCTGGCTCATGAAGCGCTCAGTGCTAATGGGGAAGTCAGATGAGCTCATAGTCCATAGGCCGTAACAACCAAGCCTGCTAGTGTGCTGGCGCTTTGCAGCCTACACTGCCCAGAACGACGGAAAGGGATCCTGCTGGCCTCACCCTGACTTTTAAAGCCTTAATGAGAGAACCCACTTTCTTCTCCACAGCCTGACAGCCTAGAGCTCTGTTAGCTTCATATGCTTTGACATTTGATTTATTCAAACAGACATGCGAGCAAACTGTCTTAGACTCTTCTCTAATTGTGTGGAAGAGGGGAGGGCACAACGATAGGGTGTGATGTAAAAGCTTTGGAGTCAGTCCCAGGCTTTGCTACTTCCTAGCTGTGCAATCTTAGGCAAGTTAATTACCCTTTCTGAGCCTCAGCTTTCTCATCTGGCAAAACTGGGGAAAATGATAATCCCTACTTCATAGGATTGTGCTGATTAAACGAGATAGTGGATTTGAAGCCCTTAGCACAGTATTTGGCACATAGTACATGCACAACAAATGGTAGCTCCTTCTCCTCCTATTATTACTAGTGTGAAGGTCCTGCCTCTGTTTTGAGATAAGGAGCTTTTTGAGGGGTAGGAGCCATGTCCGAATCTATTCTGACATTCTCTAGTATGCCTAGCAGTTTGCCAGTACATCCCAGGCATTCAGTTACTGAATTCAATTGCATTGAGGAATTGGACAATTTCTCTAGACCAGTGGCTCTCAAAGTATTTTCCCCAGACCAGCATTACCTGGGAACTTGCTAGAAATGCAAATTTTATGAACCCACTCTAGACCTAGTGAATCAGCAATGCTGGGCATGGGGCCTGGCAATCTGCATTTTGAGAAGACTCCAGTGATTTGGGTGTACTTTCAAATTTGGGAATCAGTTATCTATATCAATTTTCAAACTTGTTTTACCTGGGGCATTAAAAATATTCTAATGGGATTGTATGCAGAAGCCAGTATATAAAATTGGTGAAAGGGGAGCTATTGAGGAATCATGAAGCAGGGGGCAAGATTCTTGACTGCCCTGTTCTCCTCCGGGGAGCCCCTGGAGCACTTAGGACTTCCAGAAACACAGCTTAAAAAGCACTTCCTCACAATTTTTCATCCTCCTTCTCATCTACCCACCTATCCATTCAGCGACCTACTGGCCTATCCATCCATCCATCCATCCATCCATCCATCCATCCATCCATCCATCCAATCCATCCATCCATCCATCCATCCATCCATCCATCCATCCATATCTGTTGGGAGATTATGTGTCTCTTGCATTTCTCTATGTCTTGCCAGCAGAGGCACTGATTGCCTTTTTTTCGGACTATCCTTTTAAGGATGCTTATATAGAGAATATCTTTGGAAGACAGAAATAATGTTTCAATTCAGAGCAAAGGGCAGGCATGTGTACTTTCCAGTATGATAAATATACTATCTCAGGAAAAAAGGGCAGGTTTGTCCAGTATACAGGATGGGGTTTCCTCTCTGGTAATCCAATCCATGTCACCTGATCCTCTTTGTGTTGGGGATTGAGGAACTGGCACAAATGCTGATACTCTGGTTATTACTATTGCTGTGAGTAATAAAATCCTATGTCTCTGACCCAGGAATCTCATGTCTTCTGCCAACATCCATAAAACTCGGCAGCTAAATTGTTGGCTTGCATGTAGGGTAAAGTCTCCAGTCCTTCACACTTCTTGACACTAGTCAGCCTCCCTCCCCATCACTCTTTCATTCCTTCAGCACAGCATGTTGGCTACTCCAGGCATGGAAAAGAAAATCATCTCCTAGCCTCAGAGGGCTTGCAGTTGGCTTGTCAAGGTGAAAGATAGAGACCCACTGAACACTCTAGCCATGCTGTCAGGCAGCAAGTGGGAGCTTTTTGGAAGAATGAGAAGTCTGGACTTGGGAGACAGCAGAATGTCCAGAGGAGGGCACATCTGTGAGGAGTCCACAGGGAAGGTCTCTGGGCAGGACAACAGCATTCTTCTGCCCCTCCCTCTGTCCCTGCACTGCTCTGTGTTCACTCTCATCTGTCTCTGCTTCTTTCCCTGGCTGAGCACTCTTTGGAGCAGAGACCACATTTTCTTCATCTCTTGGGCCCCAGCACTCTACCCAGTGTTTGGCACACAGTAGGTGTTTAGAAACTTCCTGTGCTGACTCACAGGAAGAATTTCAGGTAATATTAATGATGATGATAAAAGAAATATGATGATCATAAACACTTAGTAGCACTTTAGCACTCACTATATGCCAGGCACGGTCCTAAGCTCTCACCCACATGGAAAGTGTTATATTCATATATTGGTATATTCGCTGTCACATACTTGGTGAATGATATATTAGTGTATTAGCTGTCACCCACTTAATGAGTGGCAGAGCCAGGATTTGAACCCAGGAAGACTGGCTGCAGGGTCTGTGCACTTAAATGCTACACAATGATTGCTAAAGTTGAAGAGGGAATGATTAGAGGGGGCAGCTTGGGACACAGGAAGATGGGGTAGCAACTAAAAAATAAGCTAAGCATCACTTCATCAATATCACCATGGTTACCATTTCTTGAGCACTTACTATGGGCCACGCTAATCCTCCTTATTCTTCATAGCCACCCTATAAGTTAGGTATTATTGGTCTGTTTTGGGGGAAACTAAGGCATAGAGAGGTAGAATTACTTGCTCAAGGATACCTGGCTAAGCAGTGGCAGCTGCAGAATTGGAGCTCAGGTTGGTTGGACTGCAGAGCCCAGTATTCTTAAAGGGGAAAGTCTGGTTGAGGTGAAGCCCTAGAGGGTTGGGGTGACCTCAAGGCAAGGGGTTCCATTGACTGGACTTTGAGGCAAGGTTAAGCTGACCTAGGTCTGGAGCCAAAGAGAAGAAAATGAGAAAAATGGGTGCCCTTCCTAAGCTTTCCAGCCAGGGTATCTACATCACTGTTGTATCCAACTGATCAACATTATGAAAAGAGAGAGAGGGTGGGCACTGAAGCCAGGCAAGACTCAGCCCAAATCCAGCCTCTGCCTCCGGCTAGCTGTGTGACCTTGGGCAAGTTACCTAATGTCTCTGAGCCCCAGAATCTACCTGCCTATCAAAAGCCTTGAAAATCACATGAACTAACAGCTCCAAGATACCTAGTATGTACTAGGCACCCAACCAATGTCCATTCCTTTATTTATTCAATAAATATTTACTGAAGCACCTTCTGGTGGTGCCCCACCCATATCACCTTGACACCTACCATTCCCATGCATGCTGATCTAGCTGCCAGCTGTCAGCATCTGCAACTCTTTGGCTAAAAAAAATCAGGGAATTCATACTCTCCCACCCCCCTCCTCACCCAAGAACACTTAACCAGTGATTGACTAGATTGGGGGTATAAATACCCGAATACTTCCTTGCACCTTGATATGGTTTGGCTCTGTGTCCCCGGCCAAATCTCACCTTGAATTGTAATAATCCCCACTTGTCATGGCAGGGACCCAGTGGGAGGTAATTGAATCATGGGGGTGGGTCTTTTCCGTGCTGTTTCCATAACAATAAATAAGTCTCATGAGATCTGATGGTTTTATAAAGGGGAGTTCCCCTGCACAAGCTCTCTCTTGCATGCTGCCATGTAAGACATTACTTTGCTTCTCATTCACATTCTGCTGTGATTTGAGGCTTCCCTAGCCATCTGGAACTGTGAGTCAATTAAACCTCTTTTCTTTATAGATTACCCAGTCTTGGGTATGTCTTTATTAGCAGCATGAGAGCAGACTAATACACCCCTTGAGTGGACTAACTCTGAGATGTGTTTTCTACATTGGTTCCCATGACTGGTAATACATCCTTCACCGGCTCCTTGCCTTCTCTGTCTCACTTCTCCATTCTCCTATCTGTGTTTCCCGAGATCACCTCCCAAAGAAATTCCTTGCATCCCAACCCTCATCTTGGAATTGGCTTCTGGAGGACTCAAACAAAAGTGAAGCTAAGACATGTACTAAACTCCTATCATATGCCACTCACTGAACTCCATCTCATGCCTGGATTAACCAGACAGATACAGTCCCTGCTGTCAGGATGCAAAGACTCAGGCCATCAGAAAAATCAATCACGAAATGAAGAAACTCATAAAGGATTAGCTGGAGGCTGGGCACGGTGACTCACCTCTGTAATCCCAGCACTTTGGGAGGCCGAGCTGAGAGGATCACTTGGGGTCAGGAGTTCGAGACCAGTCTGGCCAACATGGCAAAACCCCATCTCTACTAAAAATACAAAAAAATTAGCTGGGCGTGGTGGCACGTGCCTGTAATCCCAGTTACTCAGGAGGCTGAGGCAAGAGGATTGCTTGAATCTGGGAGGTGGAAGTTGCAGTGAGCTGAGATCACACCACTGCACTCCAGCCTTGGCAACAGAGCGAGACTCCATCTCAAACAAGAAAAAAAAAAAAAAGTATTAACTGCAGGATATGAGGCCCGTTTTCTTCCCTTTCTCTGTCTCTCAGAGAATGTTAAGGCCCCTGTCTTAGGATGCATCTGATTCTTTCCAGAATTGTAATAACTTTTCATGCCTTTTCTTGACCACTCAATGAATAAGCATTTTGAAGCCAGAATCATGTCTCATTGTTCATATTTTTTTTTCCCTGCAAAATGCCTGGCCCATCGCTTTGTGTTCATTCATATGATAAATATTTATTGAGCATGACTGTATGTCCTAGGCCCTGGGGAGGCCACAATGAGCTAACAGAAGCGGACCCAGCCTTCATGGAGCTGATATTCTAGCTAGGGAAGCAGACCATACACAAGTAAAGACATCAATAATATAAAAGTCTACCAGTAAACAGATAATATAACGTCAAATGATGATGAGGACTCTGGCAAAAACACCAGGACAAAGGGGCTGAGAGGGGACTGGGCTGGAGCCAATTTTAGAAAATGTGGCAGGCCCCTTGGAGGATGTGCATACAGTTGGTGCTCCATAAAGTGTTGTTAAATACAGGAAGTATCATCTTTAACTATCCAGCCAGTGAATAATACTACAGATGAGGATAACACCCTTGATGTAAAAGGGAAAAGGGGCCGGATGCAGTGGCTCATGCCTGTAATCCCAGCACTTTGGGAGGCTGAGGTGGGTGGGTCACTTGAGGCCAGGAGTTCAAGACCAGCCTGGCCAATGTGGCAAAACACCATCTCTACTAAAAATACAAAAAAATTATCCAGGCATGGTGGAGCACGCCTGTAGTCCCAGCTACTTGGGAGGCTGAGGCACAAGAATCACTTGAACCCAGGAGGCGGAGGTTACAATGAGCTGAGATGGTGCCATTACACTCCAGCCTGGGCGACATTTATCTGTAAATTAATAAATTTATCTGTAAATAAATAAATAAATGGGAAATGACCATGTAGAATTTTCCAGTCATTCAGAAATCTGTTGGGTCCCCAGTGCACACAGTTTTTGTGCCAACTGACACCCCCCATCACCACCACCAGAGGAAGGCGGCATTGATAATTGATCAATACTAGTAGGAGAGCTGCCAGAATCAACAAAGGAGCCATCTGAAGTCTCAGGAAACCACAGGCGCTGGTAAAAACAGAGTCTGCAAGAGATTCTGTGGTAAGTCTTATGACCGAGAAGTGGCTAAGGCCGGCAACAGCTGATACTTCATGTCTGCGTCCTCTGCTGTAGGCTTCACGCTAAGTACCTTATGAGGGCCGCACCATTAAGGCTCTGATGACCCTGTTAGGCAGCTACTATTATAACCCCATTTTCCAGGAGATGAGGAGATTAGTAACTTGCTCAACATCGCACAATGACCATGCAGTGTGTTCAGGGCCATGATGGGAAATGGTGGTGAAGGAGGCACAGAGGAGGCATGCCTACCCAGCCTGGGGCAAATAAATGCCTACCTCCTGGACATAACTTCTGAGCTGAAGGCTGGAGAAGGATTGGGGTTGGCTCAGGGAAGGTGAGCAGGGAGGAGGGAGAGGAACTCATTCTAGAGATATGCAAAGATCTGGAAATGTTGGCACTTTTAGAAACCCCCAGGAGCTTATATTTTGCTGAAGGTGAAATTAACCCCTTGTCCAATAGTTTGTGCAGCTCAGGGCTTGGCTGAATGAAAGTCACGTTTCTGGAGCCATGGTGTAGTCCTAGGCTTCCCCATACCCCAGGGAAATGCTGTGTGGAGGGTGTGGGCACCTCCCAGGTGATTCTCTGTTCCTTCTTTGGGCAAGGTTAGCCTTGTGCCCGTCTCCCTGGGCCAACAGAGTGGAAGATCTCTGGGGTCAGTGACTGGGCTACCATCATCCCAGCAGCTAGAGGAGTCTTTATATCAGCTTATGGGATTGGCTTGCATCTCTGGGTTATCGGGGGCCTTGGAGTCAACAGTTGTGGTGGGTTAAGGGTGGCTGCAGGGTCTGACAAATTTGTTAGCAAATGCTGATGCTGATGCTGGCATCTAGAGCACCTCAACCTCTACCCAGGGCTGCAGGCTCCCACCCAAGCTCACCAACAGGGCTCTGAGCTGTGGTTATCAGCTTAATCAACTATCATACATATAAAGTCCCAAAGGCTCTGACCCCATCTTTCCTTCTCTATAAACACTCTGCAGTGTGAGCCATCTTCCTTGCCTGAGCCATGCCACCAGCCCCAACAGGCTTCCCTGATCCCTGCAATCCAATCTCCCAGCCCAAGTCAGCAAGATCTTTCCAAGGTGCAAATCTGACCATGCCATCTCCAGATCTGGAAGTACTTCAGAGTCCCCAGTGACCTCTGGATAAAGCCCAGATTCTGTAACATCCCTTGGTTCATTTATTCTTCCAACCCACAAATGCTGATCGAGCACCAATATATGATCCTTATTAGGTTTGATGAGGCATTCGCTTCTCAACTGACATCGTTTCATGTTCTTTTTGGTAGGAAGGAGCCTAGTGAGAACATTTCTTATTTTCGTAGGCTCAGCATTTGCATCCCTTCTGCAGCGGCACCCTAATTTTCTTTGGGGTGCCTCCACCCTCCTTCACTCACACTCTTGGGACTCTGGTTCCTGTCCCTGAGGCTCAATTTTTCAGCTTTTCCTCAACATCTTGGTGCTACCTCAAATCCCTCCAGTACACTCCTTCCTCCCTTTGCTGGAATTTTCCCAGAGTCAGTTTATGGTGCTTGAAACCAAAGGAATCCTAATGAATGGGGCCACCTCTCATCTTTCAGCCTGGATGGGGCATGGGCAATTGTTGGTTTGCCCCTCCAGGTCAATTCACTACACTTCTGCACTATGCTAGGTGCCCTTGGAGGCTGACTCAATCAACAGTCCTCTCTTCCAGTTGGATTCAGTCAATAGAAAACATTGGTAGGATAATGGGGGGTGGGAGGAGAGTGAGGTTGGGTTTATTCCCTCTTGGGTTTCTGCTGTGGGCTAGAAAGGGCAGTGGCTCTGTCCCTCTGTTCAAGGCTGTCTTTGCTACATAGCTCATTACCAAGTTCTGCTAGGTGCTCTCTCCCTCTCATTCTTTGAGGTGCCCCATGGTCCTGGGTCTTGAATATTCCTTGTTGGTTTCCTTTGCCCCTGACCACACCTTTGTAAACTAGCCCTTCATTCATCTGTCCTCAATTACATGGTTTGAGTGCATATCCCTTTCCTGCCGGGGCCCTCACTGATACGGGGGAGGTCTCTGCCATGATCCATGCCTGCTTAGGATCTAGAGGAGATGGGAAGCTGTGGTGAGTCTCCCAGGCTCCTGGGAGGTAGCAATAGGATAGAAGGTCTGGAGGTAGCAATAGAATAGAAGGTCTGGATGTAGCAATAGAATAGAAGCAACAGAATAAGCACCAGCATCAGACAAAAAGTCTCTGAAAGTACATGCAACGGGAAGCTCTAAGTAGAGCTCCACTAGAAAGAGCTTGGAGCTGTAGGTCAGAGGACAGGGGCCCAACACTTCCTTGCTGTGGGGCCCTGGAGAAAATCACCTCCTGTCTCTGAATCTTATCTTGTCATCTGTAAAATGGAAATGATAATAGAGCCTACAGTATCGAGCTGTACTGGGGAGTTTATAACATCATGTCATTCATTCACTCAATTATTCCTTCATTCAACAAATATGTATTGTGTCCTCCTATGTGTCTGGGAATGTGCTGAGTGCTGGGCACACAGTAGGGAAGAGAAGAGGTACTGCTCTTACCCTCAGGGAAAGAGATGTAAGTAAGCAAAGAGCTGCACAAATAAATATCCAGTTATTCACTGTAAAAAGCCCCCTTGCAAGAGGCTCCACTTGGATGGAAAAGTCCTCTCTGAGGAAGTGACAGATGTTTGAGCTGAGTCTTGGAGGAGAAGGTTAGCCAGGTAGGAAAGGTGACCCAGTATAGACAACAGAACATCCCAAGGTGGAGGTGATTGTAGGAGGAACCATGTGTGATGGGGAAGTAGAAGATGGTGGCAGGTGGCAGGAACCAGGCCAGTGAGGGCCTCGTACACCTCAGTGAGGGATCTGTATTTTATTCTGAGTGCAAGGTCTGATTTGTGGCTTGAAGGACCACTCTGGTGGGTATGTGAAGGACAGACTAGGGAAGGGAGAGGAATAGAGTCTGGGAAACCAGCAGGGACTGCCACAGTTGCCCAAGTGAGACTTGATGGTGGCTTAGACCTGAGTATTGGCTGTGTAGGTGGAGGAAATAAACTGAAGCAGAGTTGGTTGTCAGTCCCCCAAGGGTTCATACTATTTCCCTAGTTTATAGTTGTGGCTGGGAAGCAGCCAGAGACTACATTTCCCAGAGTCCTTTGCATCTGGATGAGGTCATGTGACTGGTTGTCACCAGTGAAATGAGGGCAGAAGTGATGGCATCACCTCTGGGCTGAAGTGGTTAGGAGCAGGTGTGTCTTCCCTGCCTTCTCTTTTCCTGTCTGTTAGTTGGAGGCAAAGGCCATAGGGGATGGCAGAGCCATAGATGAGAGTTCCCTACATCCTTGAATCACCACCTGAACCCTTCATTAGATTTCACTTGGTTGCAGAATAAACTCCTATCATATTGAGTTACTGAGATTACAGAGTCTTGTTTGTTACAGCAGCTAGCCCTACTGTAACCAACCTATGGACAGATTAGTTGAATATATGGAACCAGCAGGACTTGGTTATTGTGAATGAGCAAGGAGGTAAAGAATAACTTCTAAGTTTTAGCTTGAACAACTGTGGAGATGGAGTTGATGTTTTCTGAGCTGAAGATGATATCAGAGAATTTGTTTTTTCTTTTTTTATGGGAATCAAGAGTCAAGTTTAGAACATGGATGTTTGCAATGTCTGGGAGACATCTGAGTGGATATATCAAGTAGAAAGTTAGATATAAGGATTCAAAAGAGGTCTGGGCTGGTGACGTAGTTTAGGGATTTGTTGTCTTGTAGGTAGTATTTAAAGTACTTAGTAGGTACTCAATAAACATTCTTTGAATCAGATGATGTAAATCATCTTTTCCTCACTTCTACCGAGCCTTTGGAAGTAGGTGGGCAAGAATCATCCAAAAGTGATTTAAACGCCCCCCAAAAACCCTGCAGCAAGCTGAAGAACTATCAATTCCTTGCTTTGCTATTGTATGCCCATTGAAGAGCCTCTCTGAGCTCAGAAGAGCCTGAGAATCCAGCTATTCAAAGGCTGAATGAAGGTAATGCTGATGATGCTTAAAACCGCCTTCCCACTGCATTGGGTAAAACACTCATCTTTGATGCAACGAAAACCACTTGAATGTCTGCCTTTTATTCCTTCAGACAGCTTCACCTCATAGGCCAGGATTTGAAACAGTGTAAAAAAGGCAAGGCTGGACTTCACCTGCCTCTGGCGAGGCCTCTTGTCCCCTTCCCAGGCTACAGGTATTTTACTCCATGGGGGTTCTGGTGGGATTCTGGGTCGGCCGGGAAGCAGTGTGGCTAGGAAGAGACCTCCAGGCAAAGTTGACGCTGTCACCCAGATGGCCTATAATCCTAGGGTACTAAACTCAGACGCTTGCAGGAGTCAACCAGTCAATGAGTCAGAGAAATGGGTCACATGGGGACCTTAAGAACCAGAGAGCTCAGGTCATGGGTAATTGGTACAATTTGGCTCCAGCCCATTTGTTACCACGTGGAACACAAGTCCAGTGTTGGCGGGTCTTCTGAATTTTCAAAAGAAGCCCTAAATTCAGATTTGATATGAAATTTTCTGAGTTTTAAATGCTGGCAAAGGGTTACATTTTAAAAAGTGCACTGGGGGCCAAACAAAGAATTTGTACATGGTGCCAGTGATGCCTGGGCTTGCAACCAGCTTGAAACCCTTGGGGAGCTGTGGAGCAGACGTGTGCCTCCTTCTCAATCAGTTGTCCAAGGGGACATACCATTTGGGAATTGTGATTGAACCAACACACGCTCTTTGACTCAGCCACAGAAATTGCGAACTATAATTATGGTTCTTTTAATTCCTCCTTTAATTAGGTGAACATTTAAAGTTTTTCAACAAGTGAGAAAAAGAAAAGATAAAGACTGAGAAAGAACTAGAATTCAAGAAAGAGCTATAATTTGAACATGGGGGCTATGTATGTCTTATCCACTGCTGTAAGCCAGGGCTGGGTGCACAAAAAATGTTGCTGAATAAAGTATTGAATGAAAGGAAAGGTGAATAAAAGTAGAAAAGTCACAGAGCCAAGTTTGCATGTTTCAGGGTGTGGAAGGGTGGCCCAGTGGTTTCCCAAGCCCCACATTTTAGTTCTATTACATCTAAATTATTCTCTGAAGAGGACATCTATAGGATGCTGGTGCAATGTATGAATGTACGATGGTTCCCATTGAGGAACATGAACTTAGTGTTACCAAGGTCTGTGTGTGGCTGACCTGGCATTCTCTTTTCCCTTCTCTCCCCGCTAGAATTCCCCTCCAGCCTTTAAATTGTAGCTCCAGACTGTACCACATATGAAGCTTTTATTGACTCCCTCAGACAATAATAGCAGCAATAACAGTCCCATTTAATGAACAACTACTCCCTGCTAAACATTGTCCTGGATGTCTGTAATGATAACATTTTAGACACCTGGCCATAGTGGTGAGTACACATGACTAAGGCCTGGCCAATCATAGCACCTAATACCCTTCCCCTAAAGTGACTGGTCTGAAAGGTAAGCAAGTGACTCAAGCAGGGCCAATCAGGCCTCTTCCCTGGAACTAATATACTGTTACTGGGTGAAGGAAGCTCTCTTCCTGCTGAGGCTGCTAAGCTGAAGCTATTAGTGGTATTGTTACTGTCGCTTGGGAAAGGCTCATCCGCAGGAGAAGAGACTGAGGTTTATACAAATCAAGAGAAGAGACAAGCAGAGAACAGAGGAAACTGTGGATGCAATGCATTCCTTTATCTGTCTCCTTGGAGTAGGTTTTTTGTCATTTACAACCAAAAGAATCCTGACAGATACAGCCCATTATATACATTGTCACACTGAACTGTCTTAAGAACCCTGTGACACTGATATTAATAACCCTCATTTTATAGATTAGGAAATTAAGGCTCAGAGAGGTGAAGGGACTTGCCCAAGGCCACACAGCTACTAAGAGGATGGTTCGATGACTCCGGATGCTCAATTTCCATTGTGTTGCTCAGCCTGTCTTGATAAACCAGTTGTCTGGGTTAGAGCAAGCTAACAACACAAAATATCATTATTATTCCTGTAGGGCAGGAATGTCTCCCCAACTAAGAAATCTACTGTTTCAGGGTTAGAAGGAACTTCAGAGTTCAGCTGAGGTTCTTTGGAAAGAGCATGGAACTTGGAATCAGGAGGCTTCTAGGGGAAGTTCTGGTTGTTACTAGCTGGGAAAGTCAGTCACTCAATGTCTCTGTATTTGAATGTCCTCATCTGTGAAAAGAGGATAATACTCAAGATAACAAGATTGTTATGACAATTAAAGGAGATAAAGTACATGAAACTGTCTTAGACATGTAAAGCCCTATATAAAAGTAAGGTACTAGTACTATTATTTACCCCTGTGATGCTTATGCCTCATCTCAGTCTATGCCTCCATACTCCCACATATAGGGAACTCACTGTCGCTCAAGGCAGTTCTTGCCTCCTTTGGACTATTTTGATTATTATGAAAGTTTTTCATATTCCAAGTTGAGATATTTTCTCCTTGGACTTGTGTTCATTGATTCTATTTTATCCCCATGGGTTTCTTCTTCTTTTTTTTTTTTAAATTGAGATGGAGTCTCCCTCTGTCACCCAGGCTGAAGTGCAGTGGTACAATCTTGGCTCACTGCAGCCTCCATCTCCTGGGTTCAAGTGATTCTCCTGCCTCAGCCTCCCGAGTAGCTGGGACTACAGGCGCATGCCACCACACCAGGCTAATTTTTTTGTATTTTTAGTAGAGACGAGGTTTCACCATGTTGGCCAGGCTAGCCTCCAACTCCTGACTTCAAGCAATCTGCCTGCCTTGGCCTCCCAAAGTGTTGGCATTACAGGCGTGAACCAGCGTACCTGGCCTCCCTTGGGTTTCATCCATCCATCAATCTATCTATCCATCCATCCATCCATCCATCCATCCATCCATCCATCCATCCATTTTCCTCCCTCCCTCCCTCCCTTTTTTTCTTTCTTCATTCCTTTTTTGCACCCATCAATCCACTGAGGTAAATACTAAAGGAAATTGGAGAATCCAGAAGATATAGTGCATGTCCACACTAGCTTCACCCCACCTATCCAATTCTCCATCCAACAGTTGGAATAATTTTCTAACACAAATATAATCCTGTTAGCTCCTTACTTCAAGCCCACCAGTGGTCATCCATGGCCCTCATGATAGAATAAGCTGCAGACTTCTGTCTGACATGGCCCCTGCCCACCTCTCCAGCCTTGCCTCTCCCCTCTCCCATCTCATGACTATCCTCAAACCGAATAGAGTGACCCAGCTGAACAGAGTGACTGACAGTTATTGGGATGGGCCACTGTCTTCCCCCACTGGGCACAAGCTCTTCTCTATGCCTGGAATACGCCCCCCACCACCCCTACTCTTTACCCAGCTCAATCCTACTTATCCTTCAGATTTCAGTTGAGACATCACTTCCTCCAGGAAGCCTCTCCTACCTCCAAAGACTGGGTGAAATAGCCCCCCTGGTATTTCCAGAGCCCCCTGGGCTCACCTCCAGCCCAGCATAGATCACACTACAGTTGGTTCCCTGGTTGCCTGTCTGTTTTCTGTCTCTGTGTTATATTGATATCTGATTCTCCAACACCTAACAGAGTCTCAATAAAGAGTTTTAAATGGATACCATCTCTCCTTTCATTTCTGTCTCTTGTCACTTGCCTCCATCCCTCAGGACCCTGTGAATTATAAAGAGAGCTAATGACTCCACTACAGTAGGGATGAAAGGCTCTGGAAGGGGCCCCTGTCTGCAGTAGCTCTAGCTTACCACAGTAGCTGAAGCACTACCATTAGCAAATCATTAAGGTAAGCATTGCCCTCTTCTGAGGGATCCTCAGAGACCCATAATAAGTGAAAGGTGTGTGTGCATGTGTGCGCGCGTGTGCATGCTCCTCACTGCAGCACTGCAAGGGTCCCAAACTCCTACTTTCCAGCATCAATACTGCCAGGGGCCAGGGTGAGAGGCTGCTCATAGGAGGCTGTGTGGCACAGTGGTTGTCTCCTGTAACTGTGGTGTTGACTTCCTGGGTTTGAATCCTGACTCTACAACTTCCCAGCTGGGTATCCTAGGGTAAGTCATTGAATGCATCAGTGCCTCAGTTTCCCCCTCTGTAATATGGTCTTGATAATAACAATATTAACTTTTGGGGTCAGGATGAGGGTATTCAGCAACACGATGCCAGTAAAGTGTTCAGTACAGAGCTGGGGCAGAGTAAGAGCTTAGTAGAACTCAGTTATTATCATTGTTCTCCTTTAAATTTACATTATTCTGCTTACCCAGAAGTCCTGGCATCTGGTCCCAGCTCTGCTGCTAACCCTATGGATGGCCCTGGATAAGTCCTTTTCCCTCTCTGCACTTCCCCCTCTTTCTCGAATTCTCCTGCCTCAGAGCTTCAGGTGACTGGGCTTTACTGAGAAGCTGTGAAGTGGCAGTTGGACTGCCTGGCCCTGAGCCTGCCCTTTTGTGGGGGATGAGAAGGTAGGCAGTGGGCCTGAATCATCCCAGGATGATTTGCCTTCAGAAGCACAGGAGGGCATGGGTAAAGGGCCTGTAAGCTGAGAGGTCATAGGTGGAGTGACCAACCTTGCCGATGTGCCCAGGGCTTTTCTGGCTTTAGCACTGAAACTTCCATGTTCCAGGTACCCTCTCTGTTCTGGGATCAGTAGATGTCCACTGAGCAGGATCATCATGTTTCTGGGAAATTGATCTGGGGATAATGAGGTTGGGATGGAAACTGGAGGCTGGGGAGGGGCTGTCCAATGCACCTGGCACTGCTGGCTGGGGGTACATAGAGGCAGGATATGGTCTCAGCAAAGCGAAGGAGAAAGTAGAGGGAGAGGGGGAAGGGCTGCTGCTACCCTTTCTCTCTCTTTCTCTCTATCT
>NW_026652287.1:15376663-15501922 GCF_009828535.3 Hylobates moloch | reverse complement strand
TATATATATTTATATATTATACAGAATATATATTATATATATTTATATATTATATAGAATATATTATATATATTTATATATTATATATATTTATATATCATATATATTTATATATGTTTATATATTATATATATTTATATATATATATATATTGTTTGGATAGGGTCTCGCTCTGTTGCCCACACTGGAGTGCTGTGTCACAAACAGGGCTCCTTGCAGCCTGGACCTCATGGGCTCAGGTGATCCTTCCAACTCAGTCTGCTGAATAACTGGGACCACAGGCATACACCATCATGCCCAGCTAATTTTATTTGAATTTTAGTAGAGGTGGGGTCTCCCTATGTTTCCCAGGCTGGTCCCGAACTCCCGAGCAAGTGATCCTTCCTCCTCGACCTCCCATAGTGCTGGGATTACAGGTGTGAGCCACCGTGCTTGAGCTGTTTCTATTTCTGCACATCTCCTCCAAGTATCAGCTGCCCTGTGTGGGATGAAAGCGGGGGCTTTTCCAGCCTCTGGTGTTTGCTCTTCCTGTACGCCCTCCTGTTACCTACTTAGGAACTGGGCCCATATCTATATCCTTCCCAGGTTGCCTTGTAGCTCTCCATATATGTTTGATGAATGAACACTGAACCACACTACAGGTTTCAAAGCCTCATTTGACTCTCTAGTCTAGGGGGGACTAGAAAGGTCTTTTGGCAAGACAACAACAATAATAACTAAGGTTTGTTGAGTATTTCTGTGTGCCCGTGAATGTTCTCAGCACCCTACAGCAGTGCAGTTTCTTTTAACTCAGAAAATCGTTGCCGTCCCCAGGTCGCCTCCATCCATCAGTGCTGACGTGGCACTACACAACGGGAAACAGGCTACCCCAGTAATTCTCAACAGGATGACTTTGTGCCCCAGGAGACTCTTGGCAATGCCTGGAGACATTTTTGGTTGTCACAACTGAGGGAGAGGTGGAGACCAGGGATGCTACTTAATACCCTACAGTGCGCATGGCTGCCCCCACCACAAAGAATTATCTGGACCATTATGTCAGCAGTGCAGAGGTGGGGAGACCCTACATGACATGCGTTATCTCCTATTTTATCCTCTCAGCGGCCCCGTGATGTGGGATCACAGAAGAGGAAACTGAGCGTCAGGCAGGTTAGGCAAATGCCCAGTGGAGCCAGGACATGATCGCTGGTTGATTGGCTGTCAAATCCCGTGCTCTTAGCCCCTGCTCTGGGGAAGCTGACTGGGAGATGAGGGCAGAGAGGCTGCCTTGGGCAGGGGCAGGGGGGCCGCTCTGCTGGAGGGCGTGGATCATCCGGATTGCTGAACACAGTCCTGTCTGAGGGTCACTGGAGGGTCGAGGCGTGGCAGAGTGGCTTGTCCAGAGCCCAGAGACAGCCTGTGGGGAATTTTCCTGGCTGGCCAGAGCAGCCACCAGATGGGGGACTGAGCAGAATGTAATATCTGGCCATCTGCAGTCAGCAGCCCCCAAATGCAGCAGGCAGCCCCTCCCGGCGGATGAGAAGATTCTTCCTGCAACCCTGTGTGCTGGATTTGCTGCTGGTCTAGGAAGACTGGACTTTGGGGAATAGAGCGTCTCACATGCGATTGATACATGCATGTGCTCATGTGCACACAAGACACATGCCTGCACACGGCCTCCGCCTGTCAGGTGCCAGGGGCTCTGACGGGCACTGAGACCACTGGTGACCACAACTGTTGGACAATTCACCTCTCTGTCATATGCCTGCTCTTTTCTCTGTGCCTCTCCTTAGGAAACTGTCAGGATTTACCTACAATGGAGGATTTCTTTGCCCCCTGTGCCAAGCAGAAGGGAAAACATCAAGATTGCTATGAGTGGAGGCACGATGCATTCAGGAGGGCATGCGGGGTGGCAAGGGGGCAGGTCACTCTCACCTGTCCTCAGTCTACCCTGTGCCTTCAGAATACCTGTTCTCCTGTGAGTCCTGTGAGTCTTCAGCAAGTGTTCCTCTCCTCTCTGATCTGCTTCCAAGGAAATACAACCAGCTTCACTTTTTGGGACCCAAGAGAGTCTTTATGAGTTACAGAATCATCCGAGAACAATGAGAACTACCATTCACTGAGGATTTAAATCAGGCACCAGGGGCTGTGATGCACATGTCTCCTCCAAGTCCTGTGATAGCTCTGAGAGATGTTGACATAAACCCCGTTTTCTGAAGCTCAGAGAGGTGAAGTCTTTCTCCCAAGGTCACAGAGCAAAGTACATTATTTCAGGGTTTTCTAGGAAGTTGAGACTTGCCGTAGATCAGGCAGAAGAGTGCAGAGCAGGGCGTATGGCAGGCACCCCAGATTCATCTGTGTCCTTGTAGGGGATTAGGGAACCCTCTTCAGCGACAGACAACCAGTCTCACACAGGGCTACCTCTCAGGTGTTGGGGGGCAGGTGGCTTTTTGCAGTGGTTAAAATACACTCTTATTGTCAAGTAAAGAGGAAATAAACATTGTTGACTCATTTGGTCAAAGCTTTCTTTAAAAATAGGAGCATGACCCACTTCATATGGACTCAACATCTGAGAATGGCTCAAATTCTTGGATTTGCATCCTCCAAGCCTTCACCCAGTTCAGAAGTTGCATTCTTCCTTGATTATCTCCCTGATTAACTAAACGTGACTGTGGTCCAAGTCTGAGCCTGGCATGAGGAACACAAACATGAAGGCACGGGGTGATGGAGCTGTCCATTCACCGAGAAGGGTGACTATTTATAAAGCACCTACTACGTGTTGAGTGGCTTTGCAAACTCGCCACTTCCTTATCCTCATGGCGGTCCTGTGAGTTTAGATAATCATCACTTTTATTTTGCAAATCAGGAGACTGGGGCTTGGAAGCGTCTTTGTGGCTTGATCAGGGTCCTGCAATCACATAGTGGCAGGGGTGGGATGGGGACCCAGGCCTGGCTGGGGCATAAGTCCTTATCCCTTCTGGGTACGATCTCTACCCACATGTGGAAGACTGCCCTGGTCTGAGCTGGGGTCAAGATGGGGAGGGCCTCTTCATTTGCCTCCTGGGTTACACTACTTAGCTTTGCTACCTTCGGGGGTTCAAGGCTGTTTTCCTCCCAGTGGGATTAGCTCTGTTCTGATTTTAACCCAAATGGAAATTTCTGGCTACAATCATTAAGGGCCCTTCAAGTCTCCAATGAGACCAAGCCAGACAGGCCAAGGAGTTTGCTCCCCTAGCCCAGAACACCCAGTCTGCCCCAGGCAAGGAAATCACATTACTGAATTACGGTTCATTTGCAAGGCTCCCCTGTGCAGCCAGGATGCTGGCTTCCTGACCCCATTAATCAGATATTCACCTTTCCAAGTGCAGGGCGGCCTACACAGTCCATGGTAGTTGTCCCAAGGACCACAGCCTGACCCTTGTGGACTGAGATGCTAACACTGAAATCAGGTTTGAATTCCAGCAGCTCCTCCCAATTTTTAGGCAATTATCTAATAACTTCTCTGAGCCTCAACTTTCTCACCTACAAAATAGGGATAGTCATGGTGTTTGGCAGGCTTTTCTTTTCCTTTTGTCTTTTTTGCTTTTTGGCTAGCAATCCGTGTCCCCATATTTTTAAGGAGAGAATTCACCTTTTTCTCTGTTGGATGATCACGGGTTCTGCTCTTCCCAATCCAGAGGCAGGTACTATTCACCCCATGGGGTCACAGAGAGGATTAAACAGGGTGATGCCTACAATGGGAATATTTGAAAACCTTTCTTCCAGCTTTTTCGTTTGTTTGTTTTTTGAGACGAGTGTTGCTCTGTCACCCTCACCCAGGCTGGAGTACAGTGATGTGATCTCAGCTCACTGCAACATCCACCTCCTGGGTTCAAGTGATCCTCCTGCCTCAGCCTGCTGAGTAGCTGGGACTGCAGGTTCCTGCTACTGTGCCCAGCTAATTTTTGTATCTTGGGTAGAGACAGGGTTGCACCACATTGGCCAGGCTGGTCTCAAAACTCCAGACCTCAGGTGATCTGCCTGCCTTGACCTCCCAAAGCGCTGGGATTACAGGTATGAACCACCATGCCTGGCCCTTCCAGTGATTTTGAAAAGCATTTACCCAGGGCCTGGCACTTGGCATGGACATTAACTGTCCCTCAGGGGTAGGCAGCCTTCAAGATGCCCCGGCTCAGTCTTGCATATGGTCACATAGCCAGATATTCACAGCCAGACCCCATGTGACTCCTTTCCCTTCAAGTGTGGGTGGGACGTTGTGACTTGCTTCTAATGAATTGATACAGCAAAAGTGAGGGGCTGGTACAAAAAGGTCGGGTGACAAAAAGGCAGTGGCTTCTGTCCTTTCCTCTTGCCATTGCTCTCCTAAGAGCCCTGGAAAAGCAAGAGACCAGGTTGTGAGCTGCCCTAGGGAGAGGCCCACGTGGCACGGAGCTGATGCCTCAGGCCTGCAGCCAGAGAGCACACACCTGAGGCTTGCCAAGAACCACGTGGCCGAGCTTGAAAATGAAGTGAGCTATCTGCTTCCTTTTCCCCACCTTTGGGAGAATAGATGGTATTCTGTAAGCTCTGAAACCCTCTGTGATTTTTGCTATTTTTCTGTTAACTATTGCTCTAGCAACTGCCAGCAGCAAGCCCCACTGGCCACATGCTTTCTATGTGCTAGGCACTGTGTTAAACCCATTTGTCTACTTTCTTTTTGAGACAGAGTCTCACTGTGTCGCCCAGGCTGGAGTGCAGTGGCATGATCTTGGCTCACTGCAACCTCCACCTCCTGGGCTCAAGCAATTCTCCTGCCTCAGCCTCTCGAGTAGTTGGGACTGCAGGCACCCGCCACTGCACCCAGCTAATTTTTGTATTTTTAGTAGAGATGGGGTTTCGTCATGTTGGCCAGGCTGGTCTTGAACTCCTGACCTCAGGTAATCCTCCTGCCTCAGCCTCCCAAAGTGCTGGGAATACAGGCATGAGCCACCACGCCTGGTCCATTTGTCTACTTTTTTTTTTTAATCCCATTTTACAGAGGTGACACTGAAGCTTGAAAGGGATGAGTCTTGCATATGGTCACACAGCCAGCACTTGGCTGAGCAGGGGGCCCAAAGCAAAGTCAGCCTGACTTTTTGGCATCTGCTTCTGGACAGATGTAGGCTGAGGCTTCTGAGAAAGGAGCCCCAAGAAGCCTTTTATGCACTCCGGGGAGCACCCCTGACTGCGGCAGGGTTGTTGGGGGTGCCAGTGTTGTTTTGCACCGAGGGTCATGCAGAGCTGAGACTGTTCTGGAGAGACTCAGAGATTGGGGGTTTGCAGCATCTTCCTCTTAGTTGGAGGACAGCATGGGGGCAGGCCTGCGTGGGGGCAGTGGGATGGCTGAGTTGGCCTGCCTGAGCTTTGGACACTCCAGGTTTCTTGGCCACGCACTTTTGTTCCTGAGCTCAGAGGCCCTGGCCACAGGCTTCTGGCTATGGGTCTCTGGCGACTCCTGGGGGAGAGGGGCCCCACCTGTGTGACTGAAGAAGACAAGGACCCCCCGTGGTCATTCCCCTTCCCAGGGAACCGCCTCTGAGCCAAAGGTCTGTGGCTGCTGTGACCTCATCCTCTTGCGCCAGTTCCTGCTTCCCTGTAATTTATGGCCACGTCCACATTAATTGATGCTGCAGAGGCCGTGAACTGGGCTAATTGTTTCCAAATATCAAATTGCAGGGTTTCTTGGCTGATTACAGGGGCATTAGAGTGGAAAGTGGCAAGGTTCTGCTGTTGTGATAATGAATGATGGACTCCGGGGATGCCATCTGCCGGGATGAGACTGAGAGACCTCCGCGTGGCGCAGTCACCCAGCAGGCTGGGACACCTCCAACCCCTGGCCATGAGAGGGGCACATTTCCTGGAAGGAGCTGGGGGAGTTCTTCTCTATGGCGATGTCTTCAATGTCCCCCATTATCTCGTGGTGATAATGGGACAGACAGGGGCCTAGCAATGCACTTCCAGGCCACAGAGGAAGCAGATGCTTGCTAGATCATCAACGTCATCATCATTACCTTGTAATAGCACCTACTGCGTGCTAGGAGCTATGCCAGCCCTCTCCGTAGAGCTCACTTATTTAATGCATCATCGCTATGCAGAAGGTACTCTTTCCACTGCCATTTTACAATGAGGAAACTGAGGCACAAAAAGGTGACATCACACAGCCAGTAGGTGGTGGAGCTGGTCTTTAACCCTGTGTAGTCTGACTCTAATACACACGCTCTTAACCACCACACCAAGAGTCTCTCCAGGGGGCTATGTGCCAGCCAGATGAGCTTGTATCTCCAGTTCTGGAAGCTTTGGGGTCGGCTTTTTAAACTCGCCATTGTTTTCTTTTTGCTCTGTGCCCAGGCTAGAGTACACTGGTGCAATCTCGGCTCACTGCAACCTCCGCCTCCCAGGTTCAAGCGATTCTCCTGCCTTAGCCTCCCGAGTAGCTGGGACTACAGGCATCCACTACCACTTCCAGCTAATTTTTGTATTTTTAGTAGAGATGGGGTTTCACCATGTTGGCCAGGCTGGTCTCAAACTCTTGACCTCAGGTGATCTGCTCGCCTTGGCCTCCCAAAGTGCTGGGATTACAGGCATGAGCCACTGTGCCTGGTTCCCATTGCTTTCTAATTGTTTCAATTTCCATTCATTTCCAGGTCAGCCCCTCTGCACTTCCCTTATCCCAGTTACTCCAGGGACTTCTCCCTTTCCTTCCTGACTTCTCACCTCCTCAGTTTGGGTGGATTTAGGACAAAGTGGGAAGGAGGGAAGTAAGGCTTACTGTGTTCCTACTACTTATGAATAATTTTGCAAATATGATCTCATTTAATCCTTAAAGCCTATGTGGTTATTTTTTATTTTTATAATGAGATAATGAGAAAACTGAGGCTGAGAGGTATTCGGCTTGCCCAAGATTACCTAGTTATAGAAGTGGTAGAGCCAGGAATGGTCTGACCTCGGTCTGTTTTTTGTTTTTTTTTTTTCTTTTTTCTTTTTTTTTTGAGACGGAGTCTCGCTCTGTGCCCCAGGCTGGAGTGTACTGGCGCGATCTCGGCTCACTGCAAGCTCCACCTCCCAGGTTCACACCATTCTCCTGCCTCAGCCTCCCGAGTAGCTGAGACTACAGGCACCCACCACCACAACCAGCTAATTTTTTTGTTTTTGTTTTTAGTAGAGACGGGGTTTCACCATGTTAGCCAGGATGGTCTCGATCTCCTGACCTCATGATCCACTGCCTCGGACTCCCAAAGTGCTGGGATTACAGGTGTGAGCCACCACGCCTGGCCAACCTCGGTCTGTTTTCATAGTGACATGTCGCCTCAGGACGATCAGTCTGTTATTGCTTTGCATCTATTTCTAGCTGGGCATTTTTCACAGTGTTAACCATTTGATCAGGTGTGGCAAGTACCTGTCATGTGTACACAACCTGCCCTTCTCATGTCCCTGGCAGACATTACTAGTGGATCACAGTACACTCTCCTGCTGAGCCTGGATCTGCTCTCAACACTGTGGTCTAGGCCATCATTACCAAACCCTTTGAGATAACATTTGATGTAAAAACCAGGCTGGGTGCGGTGGCTCACACCTGTAATCCTAGTGCTTTGGGATGCCAGGGCAGGAGGATCTCTTGAGTCCAGCAGTTGGAGACAAGCCTGGGCAACAAAGCAAGGTCCCATGTCTACAACATTAAAAAATAAACATTAGGCCAGGCGTGGTGGCTCACGCCTGTAATCCCAGCACTTTGGGAGGCCGAGGTGGGCGGATCACAAGGTCAGGAGATCAAGACCATCCTTGCTAACACGGTGAAACCCCATCTCTACTAAAAAATACAAAAAATTAGCCAGGCGTGGTGGCAGGCGCCTATCGTCCCAGCTACTCAGGAGGCTAAGGCCGGAGAATGGCATGAACCCAGGAGGTGGAGCTTGCAGTGAGCCAAGATCGCACCACTGCTCTCCAACCTGGGTGACAGAGCGAGATTCCATCTCAAAAAAATAAATAAATAAATAAATAAATAAATAAGTAAAATAAAAATAAAAATTAGCCAGGCATGGTGGTGCATGGCTGTAATCCCTGCTACTCAGGAGGCTGAGGTGGAAGGGTTGCTTTAGCCCAGGAGTTCAAGGCTGCAGTGAGCTATGATCGTACCATTGCACTCCAGACTAGGTGACAGAGAGAGACCCTGTCTCTAAAAAAAACTCCAAACAACAACATCAACAAAAACAACAACCAAAAAAAAAAAACAAACAGATGCCACTCTTGTGATGGTCATCTTGAGGAAAAGGCAACAACTTCTTATTCCTTGGTCTCCAATCTCAACCTCAAATGGCCTACCAGTAACGAGGGGCAATCAAGAAACTCCTCAATCTTGCTGAAAATAAACCCAACCCAAGGTTTAGCCTCCTCCCCAAACACAACCAGTTTTGGAAGTTGCCCTTTCTGGATTAAATATTACCTCAGTGCTATTAAATTGCAACTCTCAACTTTTACTCTTCAGAGACCTGCAAAGACAGACGAGGCTAAGCATTCTCATGAGTGTTCCTAGATTTCAAGGTTGGAAAAACATTTTGCAGAGAAGTAAAGCAGTTTAGTAGCTTGTAGCCACCAGGGCTGCCAACTCCCACCAGTGACAGCTTCATGGTGTCAGGCATGTTGTGGCTGAAATAGGACAGAAGGTAGGTGCAGACCCCTGTGTATCTACCCATGGTGAGTCCACATCCTTTCTTCCTGCTCAGAAAAGCTTATCAGTGACTGAAAGTGACATTTCTTTCAAGGACCTCCTAGAATCTGCTCTGATTTCTCTAGAATCAAGTATTTGTGTATCAAGCAAGTATCAAGACTTGTGTGCTCTGGCACCTCTTGATTGGTCCTGACACATCAATGTCCCACCCCAGCAGTGAGAACCACTGCCCTAAGCCAGGAGGCCAGAAATGACCACTTCCCTCTCTAGTGCCCAGAGCCTCTTCCATGATGCCTGGTACTGAGTCCTACACACCGTGAATACTTGCTCTAGAAGTGAAATGGATCCTTGAGCCTGTTGCCTCCACAGTCTAGCTTAAGACAGTTCCTGAGTTTTCCTGACCAGCTCTATCCCCCCTCTTTCTGATAACGGCACCCCATTTTCCTTGGGAGAGCAATTCGGCTTTTATTTTCATGGCCATGGGATTGGTTGAGGAGAAACAAGTGCCTCCAGGCAGGGCAATCAGAGGCAACACACACTAATTGAGTTCTACCACACCCCTTCCAATACTCTCCAATTCCACCTCAATTATAATTGTTTCAGAGCACTTAGTAGAGTCTGACTGTTGTCTGCCCACTAGAATGTAAGCTTTAAGATGGCAAGGACTCAGTCCATTTTGATTACTCATGATGCCTCCATTCTTACAATGGTGCCTAGAACATAGTAAGTGCTCAATAAAGACTTGTCAAATAAATAAATGGTGACTTGACTTTGGCAAAAGAGAGTCTAAAGGAGAGCCTTTCTTTCCACTGGCGTTGTTAAAGGGATAGAACAAAAATCTGCCCTGAGAAGAGCCTGCTTGAGAATGAAGACTGCATAGAAGAAAGAAGACCTGAGAGATGAACAGAGAAAGATTCCTGATAACGCTGGTCATCTGGATCCAGCTGTGTCTGAAGCCAGAACTAGAACCACTGCTTAGATGGCTGCTTTCTCATTTATTCTACTATGAGTAATTCACCTGTTAGGTGCTGGGTAACACTTTGGCAAATAAACATCCATGATGCCTGCCTTCATATTCCAGAGGAGGAACAAGAGAGCATAAAAGCAAGCAAATTAACAAAAGCTATAACCATTAGCCATGATAAAGGCTGTAAGGAAATGTCATATGATGGCTAGGTGCAGTGGCTTAGGCCTGTAATACCAACATTCTAGGAGGCTGAGGTGGGAGGATCGCTTGAGCCCAGGAGGTCAAAGCTGCAGTGAGCCGTGGTCATGCCACTGCACTCCAGCCTGGGTGACAGAGTGAGATCTTGTCTCAGAAAAAAAACCCATAACAAAAACCCAAAAAACTCGAAGATTTAGAAGTACCCCTGCTCCGCCAATGAAGAGGAGGTGTTCCAAGCAGAAGAAACAGCATATGCAAAGGCCCTGAGGTTGGAGGAAGCTTGCTATGTGTGAAGATGCCAGAATCCTGGCACATACAGAGTGAGGGAACACCTGGCTTGAGACAGAGCTGGACATTAGCATATATCTTAGCCTAGAACTTGGAGATCAAGGTGAGGCATTTAGATTTTCTCTGATGTGCCCTGGTAAGTGACAGAAGGATCTGGAACAAGGAATGACAATCACCTTGTGTCTAGACAGATTCCTCTGCCTGCTTAAGGCAAACGCATTGGGACACAGGGTGAAAGAGGACGTAAGGGCTCCAGGTGAGAGAAGACAGTGGACTGGGTGAGTATGGTGATGCTGGACAAGGCAAGGAGTGGGCAGAGGTGAAGACTGTGGTCCAGCTGAATTTTCAGAGGCCTCTCATGTGTGCCCACTCTTCAGAATCATTCTCATAGATACCCTATGGGATGCCCACCCCCCAGCCTGGCCCTGCGTCACACTGAGTCATATCTAATCATATGCTCCCAGGGTGATTTCCTTACCTGCTTTTTTCTGTGTTTTTAAGCTCTTCATTACTTTCTAATTGTCCTGATTTTAGTTCTTTCTTGTTCTTGTCAAACACCCATTTAGAAAATGAGTCATCATTAACTGCATGCCACTCTTCATTTAGAATTAGGCCCATTTCACCCTTTCTCTCTCTCTTTTTTTCCACTTCAAAAAAACTGGGGGATTAAAAAAATTACACTTTTCTGACATCCTTTTTTTTTAAATCTCTTTTGCTAGCGCAAATGCTATTGGCTGCTCAACTGCCTTAAGGGTTTCTTCTGTAGCCCAAATGAACAGCTTTGTGCTTCCAGCCTTTGATAGCTCCTGGGGGTGTTGATCCCTGAGCCAAACCTCCAGGTCTCAGCCTCCCATAGTGGCCTGCTCAGGCATGAGTCAAATCAAGACTAGACCATCAGAGGACAAGAAGCTACTGCTCACCTTGCAGTGAAGCTGGCCTGGACTTGAGCCACTCCCTGTGCAGTAATCCTAGGCACTTCTAATGCTGCAACTCCAAAACCCAGCAAGACAGGTGCTAACATTCAGTCAATCAACAAACATGTCTACTGGGTCACAAGGCCTCCACTGGGAGATAGGAGAGAGCTAAAGGTAGGCTCTAGATTCAAACTGCCTGAGGCTGCTTTTTTATAGCTGGTAGAATTTGGGACAAATGACTTAACCACTCTGAAGCTCAGTTTCCTCATCTGTAAGTTGGCGGAATACAAACACCCTACTTACAGTGTTGCTTTGTGAATTGAAATGGATGCTATGGAAGCCATTGTCTAGCCATGGGTGATGAGATCTTGAGGGAAATGTACTTTACACAAAGGAAGAGGGATAGACATCAGCTAGTGTCAATGGACATGTGGTCACTCAAGCTGAGTTTTCAGATGGGATGAGAAATAAAAAATAAATTGGTCAACTCTCAAGAAGGGGCCTACGGCACAAGGAGAACATATTGTATGATTCCGTCTTATGAAGTTCAAGAGGAAGAACACTACTAATGGTGGTAGATGTCAGAATGGTGGTGACCCATAAGGGTGGGCTTTTTTTAGTATTTTTCTGAGACAGGGTCTCACTCTGTGGCCCATGCTGGAGTGCAGTGGCACAATCATAGCTCACTGCAGTCTCAATCTCCTGGGCTCAAGCAATCCTCCAGCCTCAGCTTCCCAAGTAGCTGGGACCACAGGCATGTGCCACCATGCCCTGCTAATTGTTTTGATTTTTTAGTAGAGATGAGGTCTCACTATGTTGCCTAGGCTAGTCTCAAATTCCTGAGCTCAGGCAATCCTTCTGCCTTGGCCTCCCAAAGTGCTGGGATGATAGGCGTGAGCCACTGTACCTGGTCAAGGGGTGGGCTATTGATTGGGTGGGGCACAGGGATATTGTAGGGTGTGTTGGAAATGCCCTGCATCTTGATGCAGGTGGCAGATACACAGGAGCCTTGTTAAAACCCAGCAAGGGTGTACTTTTAATATTAGCACACTTAACTGGGTATAAGTTATGCCTATAACTCTCCTTATAACTCTTGGTATCGAACACCTTATCTGCTGCTTATACCCAGTTATTTTTCTTCCATCTATCCATCTATTCATCCATCTATCCTTCCATTCACCATTCATTCATCTACCCATTCATCCTTCCTTCCATCTATCCATCTTTCCATTATCCAGCCATCCATTCATTCACTCCTCGATCTATCCATCATGTAATCATTCACCCTCCATCCATATTTCCTTCCTTCCATTTTTCCTTCCTTCCTTCCTTCCTTCCTTCCTTCCTTCCTTCCTTCCTTCCTTCCTCCCTCCCTCCCTCCCTCCCTTCCTCCCTTCCTTCTACCCACCCATTTGTCTTTTGGTCCATCCATCCACCCACCCATCCATCTATCCTTCTATTCATCATTTATTCATTTATTCACCAATTAATACATTTATCCTTCCTTTCTTCCTTCATCCATCCTTTTGCTCCTTCAGAAACTAGTAATGGCCCCTACAATATGCCAGGCATTGAACCAACTCAACTAGGAGGATGCGACGATGAAGAAATCACCATCCTTGCCCTCTTTCAGCTCAGTTCAGGAGACAGAACCCAAATCCACCTCTACAATGCACCATGGAAAGTGCTACAGGAGTGAAATGGAGCCCTGTGCTTACAGCTAGGGAGTCTGGGGAAAGGGATATGTTTTTCAGAGGAGCTGATGTCTTGGATGAAATGTGAAGGCTGACCTGGTGTTTACTAGGGTAAGGAATGGCAATAGCATTCCAGGTGGGGGGAAGAGTGTGTGCAAGGCATGGGGGATGAAGGAGCAACTGAAGTTCTAGGACTTGCATATTCAGCCTGCGAGAGTATAAGGAGTGTGAGCAGAAGACTTACAGGTCTTGAGGCTAGCAGGGAGGACCAGGTGATGGAGGATTCTGTGTAGGAGCCAATGGGCCTTGGCTGCATTAACTGCATGGTACTTAGGGAAGGAGGAAACTATTTCTAAGGCAGGGGCAGCCCCAGACCCTTCTGACATATATAAACAAAAGCCCTTCCAAAGCTATACAGGGACATCTATCTCTTTTCTCAAAACCTGAAGATGTCTGAGGTCTGGAGGAAAAACAGGCCCTAGGCCATGATTAAATATCTACGATATGCTTAGTTATGTGTGCAGTTTAGATTTAATAAGAGGGCTCCTGGATTGTATAATAAAATACAAGGAGCATGTTACCAGGTGAGGCCTGATCTTTATTTAATTAGATGCTAGCTTCATGTGGCTTCAGGGAATGAGAAAAGGACTTATGGGTTAGGGGATGAATTTTGCAGTAAGATTTATCTATGTCCCTCTCTAGGGCATCTGTTGAAATTACCAAACAAATATACAAATCAGGGAAAGCCTTTATCAGTGCTGGAAACTAGGGAAGATTGGCATCCATATAAATTCATATAATTTATGCAAAATAGAGTGTGGATGAGATTTGACTGAAAGAAGGTCTGAACAGATTTGTAGAAGGTCATGAAGGAGTAAGTCACCTTCCAGTTAGTGGAAGAGACCCCAGAACATACAACTGTCAGGAATGGGAAGTAACAAATAGGTTCATTTAAATCCAGCTGGTGCCTCTGGGAAGGATGTAGTATGGGCCACCATGTTGTGGGGAAGCCCAAGTGAGTGTTAACCCTTGGCTGGTGGCCACAGAGGGAAGCCAGGCTTGGCAGACAGTAAGGGCATTGCCTTCATTATTTCTCTGATTCCACAATCACCAGAGAAAAGATACCGTTTGGCCCAAGGCTGAGCCTTCTGCTGAGGTTGCCCACGATAACCGTCCGCCACTCTGCTTTCCTGGGGGGCTGGAATCCCCAACTGGAAATGTTCAACTGTGGTTAGTCCAGTTTTCCCCTTCTGTTTCTGTTGGCCTTGATAGGATTAATAGGGCTCATGTAACCTTGGAAACATGGAGGATCAATTCAGATATTATGGAAGAGGGAGTAGAACAAAGAGAAAAATAATTTTAAGAAATAGAAAACTTTCTTGAGGCTTCAGTCTATAATTGGCTGAGCCGAGTGAGTATCTCAGCCAAATCGAACAAAAATCAATATCAGGAATTTCAGAATAAGAAAAAATTTCTGCAAGTATTTAAGAAAAAAAATAAAGCGAAACCAAACCCCAAACCCCAAACGACCACCACCACTACCCAGATGATCTTTATAAAGGAACAGAATCAGGCTTGCCACAGATTTCTAAAACTTGATACCATAAGCAAAAGAAGCAAATAGGCAAAAGAGTTGAACAGGCACTTCATGAAAGAATATATCCAAATGACTGGTAAGTAAGCATGTGAAAAGATGTTCGAAGTCATAAGACATTAGAAAAATACAAATTAAAACCACAGTGAGCTCCCTCTACACACCTGGAATGGCCCAAACCAAACAAAACAAGAATTTAAACCCTGGCAAATTCCAAGGGTCGACAAGGACATGGAGCAAGTGCAACTCTCATGCATGGATGGTGGGAAATGGTGCAGGCATGTTGGGAAACTCTTTGACAGGTTCTTACAGTGTTCACCTCCTATATGATCAAGCAATTCCACACCTACATACATACCTGGGGAAATGAATTCAATGTCTACAGAAAACACCTGTATAAAACAGTAATCCCAAACTGGAAACCACCCAAATATCTATCATGAGGAAAATGGATAGACAAACTGTGGTACAGTCATTCAATGGACTAATACTCAGAAAAAAATAATTTAAAGGGACAAATTAGTGATATACACAACATAGGTGAATCTAAAAGAAATAAGACCTAGTGTTCGATAGACCAGTAGGGTGATTATAGTTATCAATAATACTATTGTACATTTCAAAATGGCTAGAAGGTAATAAAACAGATGTTCCTAGCATAAAGAAAAGACATAGCCTGGGCAACATAGTGGGACCCTGTCTCAACAAAAAATAAAATAAAATAAATAAAATAAAATAAAATAAAATAAAATAAAATAAAATAAAATAAAATAAAAAATTAGCCAGGTGTGATGGTGGCATGCACCTGTAGTCCCAGCTACTCGGGAGGTTGAGGCAGGAGGACCCCTGGGGCTTGAGAGACTGAGGATGCAGTGAGCTATGACTGTGCCACTGCACTCTGGCCTGGGTGACAAAGTGCCCTGTCTCAAAAAAAATAAAGAGTCAAGGTGCTGAATATCCCTATTACCCTGATTTAATCTTCACACATGGTATGAAATGTAACAAATGATCACACATATGTGAAAATGTGTACATCTATTATGTATCAATTAAGAAAAACTTAATGTGGAGTAGAATAAGCCAGATGTAGGGTCCAGACTGTGTGATTCCATTTATATGAAGTTCAAGAATAGATAAAACTAAATTGCTATGATCCTCAGGGTGGCTGCACCTGGGGGTGGAAGAATGCCTGCAAAGGAGGATAAGGAGACATTCCTGGGTCATGGGAATTGTATTAATCTGTTTTCATGCTGCTGATAACGACATACCTGAGACTGGGTAATTTATAAAGAATAAGAGGTTTAATGGACTCACAGTTCCATATGGCTGGGGAGGCCTCACAATCATGGTGGAAGTCAAAGGAGGAGCCAAGGCATGTCTTACATGGTGGCAGGCAAGAGAGAGAATGAGAGCCAACCATCAGATCTCACGAGACTTATTCACTACCACAAGAACAATATGGGGGGAAATGCCCCCCTGATTTAATTATCTCCCACCAGGTCCCTCCCACAGTGTGGGAATTATGGGAGCTACAATTCAAGATGAGATTTGGGTAGGGACACAGTGAAACCATATCAGGAATATTCAGATTATGGTCCAAGAATTCTCCACTCTTATATTTACCTTTCAGGTGCCACGAATGTATTCTCAGACAAAAACTTGGAAAGTCTGCCACTTGTGTGCCCTCAAACAAAACAAAATGAAAAACTCAAATGCAAGCCCTTGTTGACCCAACAATAAATCAAAACAAATAATCCAAGAATGGGGAGATCATGGATTTAAAGAACTGATATTGAGCAACAAAACCAGAAAAACGAAAAATAAATCTATGTATATTTTTGTTAATAGTTACTGACAATGCAAATATAAAAATAGTTATCTAAAGTGGGGTCTTTAAATAAAACTATTTTATTAATACTAACAATTTGAATCTAAGCTCCTAGAATACGACGAAAGAAATTCTGAAACTAGGGAAAGGAGAGAAGAAATAAATCTTAAGGAAATAAACAGATACAGGAAAAAAAGATGGATGTTCACAGAGAGTTATGAAGTTATTGACTAGACAGAAGAAATGATCTAAATTTTCATAATTTTATGTCCTTTTTCTCATCTGGACTCTTTCAATTATAGGGTAGGTGACCTCAAGGGAGCCTCAGATTCCTCATTTGTAAAATAGGGTCATTCATTCACTCCACAAATATTTATTGAGCACCTACTAAGTGCCAGGCACTGTGGAAGGTCTCCAGAACACAGAACGAACACACCAGGGTCCTGCATTCATGTAGCTCACATTCTAGTGTGTAAGGAGGTAATGGTGCTGCAGAGAACATTACGACAGGGTAGAGAAACAGAGGGGGACAGGATATGCTGGAGTGGTCAGCAAATATCTCTTTGACGAAGAATCACTTCATCAGAGACCTGACAGAGATGAGAAAATGAGGAGCCCTTGGAAGGCTTTGAGTAGGGGAATGATGTCATCCAACTCCTATTTTAATAGAATCCTTCTATGTGGGATCATAAATGTAGGGTCACTCAAGGATTCATGGACAACGGGGTCAAGGGATTGACAGAATATGGTACACAACCATCATGAAATAAGGGTTTTTGTTTTTGTTTTTTGACACTGGGTCTTGCTCCATCACCCAGGCTAGAGTGCAGTGGCAGGATCCTAGCTCACTGTAGCCTCGAACCCCTGAGCTCAAGTGATTTTCTCACCTCAGCCTCCTGAGTACCTGGGACTACAGGTGTTCACCACCATGCCTGGCTTATTTTTTTAAAAACTTTTTATAGAGACAGCATCCTGCTATGTCTCTCAGCCTGGCCTTAAACTCCTGGCCTCAAATGATCTTTCCTCCTTGTTCTCCAAAAGTGCTAGGATTACAAGTGTGAGCTGCTACACCCAGCTGAAAGAATATATTTGAAACTCCCCACTGCTCAATGAAATAAAAGAGGATACAAACAAATGGAAGAACATTCCATGCTCATGGGTTGGAAGAATCAATATGGTGAAAATGGCCATACTACCCAAGGTAATTTATAGATTCAATGCCATCCCCATCAAGCTACCGATGACTTTCTTCACAGAATTGGAAAAAACCACTTTAAAGTTCATATGGAACCAAAAAAGAGCCCGCATTGCCAAGTCAATCCTAAGCCAAAAGAACAAAGCTGGAGGCGTCACGCTACCTGACTTCAAACTATATTACAAGGCTACAGTAACCAAAACAGCATGGTACTGGTACCACAACAGAGACATAGATCAATGGAACAGAACAGAGCCCTCAGAAATAATGCCGCATAGCTACAACTATCTGATCTTTGACAAACCTGACAAAAACAAGCAATAGGGAAAGGATTCCCTATTTAATAAATGGCGCTGGGAAAACTGGCTAGCCATATGTAGAAAGCTGAAACTGGATCCCTTCCTTACACCTTATACAAAAATTAATTCAAGATGGATTAAAGACTTAAATGTTAGACCTAAAACCATAAAAACCCTAGAAGAAAACCTAGGCAATACCATTCAGAACATAGGCGTGGGCAAGGACTTCATGTCTAAAACACCAAAAGCAATGGCAACAAAAGCCAAAATTGACAAACGGGATCTAATTAAACTAAAGAGCTTCTGCACAGCAAAAGAAACTACCATCAGAGTGAACAGGCAACCTACAGAATGGGAGAAAATTTTTGCAACCTACTCATCTGACAAAGGGCTAATATCCAGAATCTACAATGAACTCAAACAAATTTACAAGAAAAAAACAAACAACCCCATCAAAAAGTGGGCGAAGGACATGAAAAGACACTTCTCAAAAGAAGACATTTATGCAGCCAGAAAACACATGAAAAAATGCTCATCATCACTGGCCATCAGAGAAATGCAAATCAAAACCACAGTGAGATACCATCTCACACCAGTTAGAATGGCCATCATTAAAAAGTCAGGAAACAACAGGTGCTGGAAAGGATGGGGAGAAATAGGAACACTTTTACACTGTTGGTGGGACTGTAAACTAGTTCAACCATTGTAGAAGTCAGTGTGGCAATTCCTCAGGGATCTAGAACTAGAAATACCATTTGACGCAGCCATCCCATTACTGGGTATATACCCAAAGGACTATAAATCATGCTGCTATAAAGACACATGCACATGTATGTTTATTGCGGCACTATTCACAATAGCAAAGACTTGGAACCAACCCAATGTCCAACAACGATAGACTGGATTAAGAAAATGTGGCACATATACACCATGGAATACTATGCAGCCATAAAAAATGATGAGTTCGTGTCCTTTGTAGGGACATGGATGAAACTGGAAAACATCATTCTCAGTAAACTATCACAAGGACAAAAAACCAAACACCGCATGTTCTCACTCATAGGTGGGAATTGAACAATGAGAACTCATGGACACAGGAAGGGGAACATCACACTCCGGGGACTGTTGTGGGGTGGGGGGAGGGGGGAGGGATAGCATTAGGAGATATACCTAATGCTAAATGACGAGTTAATGGGTGCAGCAAACCAACACGGCACATGGATACATATGTAACAAACCTGCACATTGTGCACATGTACCCTAAAACCTAAAGTATAGTAATAAAATAAAAAAAATTTAAAAAAAGAATATATTTGAAACTCCATTTGCACGTAGGAGAAAGTAGAGTTCTTTCTGTTGTGGCAGATGGGAAGGGAGGCAACTAAAATCTTGATTTGGTCCATTGTTTTCTAGTTTTGCTCTGGAGACAGGGCTCTGCCTATTCTGAGACTGTTTCCAATGGACATGGCATGATTTGCTCTGTGCGGCTTCTGCCAAGCTCTCTGCAACCCACTGGTAGAAATGGACTGAGGGGTCCATTTCTACCAACTCCATTGGTAGAAATGACCACTGAAGGATCATTGTCACATAGCCTCTGATGACCTTTCTGCAGGCAGAGGGTGACAACACTTTCCTGAAGTCCCCTGCTCTTCCCTGCCTCACCAGCAAAGGTGTCAATGCCTCAGGAGTACTGGCCTGCTGGGACCCCTCCCCAGGGGCTTGGTGAGAAGAGGATGCTGTGTCATGAAACGTTCCCCCAGGGATTCTCCAGAGGTCCAACCCCTTTCTCCAGCCTTCGAAGCCTAGCTGCTCTAGAGCTGAGACTTCTTTAACTGAGACCCCTGCTTCATCTCTTGCTGTCCCTAGGGATGGGAGTCAGGAGGGTGCCTGGAAGTACTCTCTTCTTTCATTCACTCATTCGTAAATTTATTTACTCAATGCCATCTAATGCGCAAACTCAACAGGTTTAACTCCCACAGGGGAAGTGCTGGGGCACAATGGGGAAGACCATGGACTCTAGACTCAGCCAGCCCTGGGTTCGAATCTTGGCTCTGCAATTTACTCCCTGGGTAGTGTTGGGGAAGTCACTTTATTTCTCTGTGACTCAGTTTCCTTTTCTGTAAAATGGAGATCCTAGTGGTACCTTCCTCGTAGAGCTGATAGATTTGTGCACATAAAATACTTAGCCTTGTAATTGGCATATGATGATAAGACAAAATGGTAACTATCATTGTTATTATTATTATTATTATTGCTAAATCTGCCTGAATTTGAATCCCAGTGATGCCAGTTACTTTTGGGTGACTGGAGGGTTATAAAACCTTCTTCTTTAGGGGTGTTGGAGGCGTCAATGAAATAATTCAGGGGAAGTATTTGGAAGAGGGCCTAATATAAGTAAGAAAGTAGTAAGTGTGAAATCAGTACAAAAAGGCCGGCTGGGCACGGTGGCTCATGTCTGTAATCCCAACACTTTGGGAGGCTGTGGCGGGCAGATCATTTGAAATCAAGAGTTCGAGACCAGCCTGGCCCAACAAGGTGAAACCCCATTTCCACTAAACATACAAAAATTAGCTGGGCGTGGTGGCGTGCACCTGTAATCCCAGCTGTTCGGGACACTGAGGCAGGAGAATTGCTTGAACCTGGGAGGTGGAGGTTGCAGTGAGCTGAGATCACGCCACTGCACTCCAGCCTGGGCGATAGAGCAAGACTCTGTCTCAAAAAAAAAAAAATTAAAAAAAGTTTTTAAAAGGGCAAATTTTCCCCCAGTGTTGCATGCCACACTGACACCAGGAGAAGAAGGGCAGAGTCCATTTGACTTAGAGGAGGGTGGAGAGAGTGGTGGTTTGGGCCCCCCACTATGGAAAGAACCCCTCGGAGTGACCTATCTGCTTTGCGCATACCTGTTTGTAACCTTCCCACACCCCGCCCACAGGCCTAGACTGTTATGCAGTCAGCAGAGTTGAAGGGGGCACGGTGTAGCCACAGAGAGCATGGACTTCAGAGCCAGACTGACCCAGTTTGAGTCTTGACTCTGCTGCCTCCTAGCTGTGTGACTTGGACATATGCTGTCACTCCTCTCATCTGTAAAATGGGGGCGATAATAATGGTGCCTGTCTGGTTGGGTTGGTGAAGGATTAAATGAGATCATTCCACACTGCCTGCACCTCCTATGGGCTAGGCCTAATGGAAGGCACCAGGGAACATCAGTGAATAGGACAGGTATGGTTCCTGGCCTTGAACAGGGGACACTGTCACAGTCAGCTTTCAATAACCCTCATCAATCATCATAATAACTATATGATGGTGTTTGTTCTCTTGCATCTGCTCCAAACAACACAAACAGCCAAGGGCTGGATTAATCATCCTCTTCTTTGAACGCTTCTGATCTCAGTTTTCCCAGGCTTGTGAGATGCTTGGTGGCTGATCACTGGCACTCTTGTAGGAAAGTCACCAGGCACCAAGATGGCCTGAGACTCCTCTACCAACCTGGCCGCACTCATGGAGGACACGTTTCTTTCCTGCATCTTAGAACCTGTGGCTATGA
Organism: Hylobates moloch; assembly: GCF_009828535.3. NCBI lineage: Eukaryota > Metazoa > Chordata > Mammalia > Primates > Hylobatidae > Hylobates > Hylobates moloch. Next base: position 15,480,742 of record NW_026652287.1, on the reverse strand, counting down.
GACATCTCAGAGCACACAGGCTGTGTTTATTGAACGAAAGTGAACCTTTGCCTGGGAAAGGGGTTCATTGAGAATGGTTTAGGCCAAGAAATTTCAAAGTTTGCTTTTAGACCAGCTAACAGAATTATCGAAGGGGCATTTGGCTGATGCTTAGTATTTAAGCTCAAAAAAAAAAAAAAGGGTCGTGAGAGTTTCTGGCAAAATCACTTGGGTTTTTCCTGGGAAAATAGACAGGAGGATTGATGGAGGATCCACCAGGGGCTTGCCAGACCTTGGCTACTGATAAATTACAGAGAACTTGGCTCGGAGGGGAGAGATACCTGCGCCCAGCAGGAGCAGTCGGGCCTCGTTTTGTTTCAAGGACTGATAATAAAATAATAGCCCCTTCTACCTCTACTATTTATCTGAGCTTTCTGACAGCTTGTGAGGCAGGCAGGTTAGGCATAATTTGCCTGAATTATAAATGAGGAAACTGAAGCCCAGAGAAGCTAAGGAACTGCCCAAGGCCACATAGCTAAGTAATTGACAGTTTCTTAGCGCCAAATTGCATGCTGGTGCCACTAACTGTGAGGATGCTAAATAAGTGCATGAACTCAGCCTGGAAGGAAAATGTCACTGTGGTACATTGCAAAAATGATGACAATAGTCTGTGACTCCTCCTACTAAGGGGGGAAGTATGTTTCCCCATCCCTTGAATATGGGCTGGTCACGGAACTTGCTTTGACCAGGAGAATACAGCAGAAATGATATTTCTCAGTTCCCAATGTGGGCTTCAAGAGTCTGTGTAGCTGCTCTCATGCTCCTAAAATGCTGCCACTACCACATATACAAGCTTGGACTAGAAGGCTGGAGGATGAGAGACCACGTGGAGCAGAGATGACTCGTCTCAGCTAAGAAATGTTTGGATCAGCCAGGTTGCAGTTGACCTGGTAGCTGATCACAAGCGCATGAGTGAGCCTATCTGAGACCAGAAGTACCACTCATCTGACCTAGCCCAAACTGCCGACTTGCAGAATCGTGAACTTAAATAACTTCAAATAACAAGCATTGGCATTTTGGGGTGGATTGTTACACAGCAAATGCTGACTGATACATGGAAAGGAGAGACAGTTTTGAAGGACCATCATTGACCCAACATGTCAGACTAGGAGTATCCATAGAGATAGGACCTTCCTCTCTTGGGAGGTCAGGGCCTCGATACATGCCGTCTTATATTCAGCCTTCTTAGAGATCCCCCAATCTGCTTCCAAAGTTACGACCACAAATGCCTCTTGCACAATGAACAGATGTTTTGCAGCATGCCTGAACTCTACCTGCTAGACACCAGTAGCACCATCCACCCAAGCTGTGACAACCAAAGGTATGTCCAGACATTGCTAAATATTCCTTGGGGGGATACAATTGTCTCTGGTGGAAAACCGCTGACACAGCCACCCTCTGATGCCCAAGAAACAGGGCAGAACTTCCTCCATGGCTGAGGACGGCAGAAGGTGGAGAGAGGCAGCTAAAAATAACGCTGCCCAATCAAGAATTATAAATCCCCGTGAAGAGAGTGCTCTCGCCCAGATGATGCCATCTGTTTCCAAGTTGGTGGTGGAGGTGCCCGGGTAAGCTGGCCTGGAGGGGAAGGCAGAACAGGGAAGAGATGGGGAAAGTGGGGAATAAGTGGAACCAAGGTGGGAGGGAGGGGGATTCAGAAGGCTGAGATGAAAAGAGATAGTGTCTTGGGTTGGTTTCCCCAGAGGCACACTCTGAGATGAAGATTCCTGCCACTGTGATTTACTGGGAAATGTCCTCAGGAAAAATGACAGAGAAGAGGGGGAAATAGAACCACGAAGGGAAGAGAGCCAAGCAAGCCTGTGTTAGCAGCCAAGTCCCCCGGAGGCTCAGTCCTGGAGGGCAGTACTGCAGACAGCATAGGCGATACCCTAGAGATGTTCTTGTTAGTGGCAAGGGAGCTGCACCCCCCAGTCACTGAGGGTCACCCTTTACGGGTCACCCATAGAAGAATGCACATTCCTAGGAACTCAGGGTCTCTCCCAGGCAAAGCCTGAGGACAGCCCGCTGCAAAGAGATGCAGCTGCCGGCTGTTGGGAGTAAAAACACACCAAGAGCTGGTATGTTATGCAAACATGGTGAAGAAATCTTAGTGACTGTGCACAGGTAATGACAGTGTCTGCTGTAGACACCCAGAGAAAGAAGTAGACTGAAGAGCAAGAATACGTATGCAGCTGCCTTTTATCATACTAAGTGCCAGGTACTGTGCCTGTCACTTAATGTATGATCCCAGCTCAGGCCCATGATAAGCCAATGAGTTGGTTGTCATTGTTCCCATTTATAAATGAGCTTCAGGGTAAATGACTGCTCAAGTCACACCTCTGTAAAGTGCCAAAGTAGGATTTGAACTTAGCTCTTCCTGGCACTAAATTCTTTTTGTTGTTGTTGTTGAGACAGAGTCTTGCTCTGTCACCCAGGCTGGAGTGCAGTGGCATGATCTTGGCTCACTGCAACCTCCGCCTCCTGGGCTCAAGCGATTCTCCTGCCTCAGCCTCCTGAGTAGCTGGGATTACACGTGCCTGCCACCATGCCTAGCTAATGTTTTTTGTATTTTTAAGAAGCCAGGTTGGTCTCGAACTCCTGACCTCAGGGGATCCTCTCACCTCAGCCTCCCAAAGTGCTGGGATTACAGGCATAAGCCACCGTGCCTGGCCCCTGGCACTAAATTCCAACTACTGGGCTATGGGGAAAAGAAAGAGAGATACAGATGAAGAAGTGGAACCTAGAGGTATGTCTTAGATGAGGCAAAAAGAGAGGCTGGGGCAGCTGGGATCCCGGCCTTTCCTTCCATGTCCTCATTCTCCTGCCCTTGCTTCCTTCTATCTGGAAAAATTAAAAGCTACCTTGAACCAGTGTCAGCCAGCCTGGCCCATGCAGAGCAGCTCCAGACCAGCTCCTTTAGGTGAAGGGGCCATAAGGAATGGTTGACCCCCAACCCCGCAGTCCTCAGGATTAGGACCTAGGGGAGGCTGGATGAGCACTTGGGGTGGCAGGAAATAAGGTGACTTGTGGTGTCATGGAGGCTCCCAAGGCAGGGACCCCAGACCCTGATGCCTCTGGGAGCCAGGTTGGGTGGCCCCCGGAGGCATTGGGGTCTGAGGTCATTTACACCGAGGTGCAAATTAGGAAGTGGGTGAGGTTAGGGGCTGGATTGAACTGGAGAGCCTATGACCTCATCTACGGTGGGCACCTATTGCTGCCCTTCCACTTTGACTGCTTGTCCCCAGGTGAGAACATGGAGCCTTCAGTGTCATCAGGCTCTCTGATTTTTCACAAGAAGCTGGACACCTAGATTATTTTGTTAAAAATGTGAAATCCCAAATTATAAATCTTGACGGCTAACCTCAAAAAGCAAACCCAATCAGGCAAAACATTACAGTGTACATGAAACATGCCCACCTGAGAGCTACTTACATGTGACAACTGGCTTATTGGGTTGAAGAAATGGGGACAGTTTGATGGCAGTGGAAATGGTGAGAACATAATGGTAAACCTTACTTTATAGGATCCTAAATTTAAGAAAACCAGTACCTCTTTCTCTCTTCATTCCCTTCTCTTCTCTCCAGCCGGCCCCACCCCACCCCTGCCACCTCCTTTTGCCAGAAATTTTGCAACTGATGAACTTTTCACCTTGCCTCAAATACACCACAGTCATTTCACACCTCTGTACCTTTGCACATGCTGTTCCCTTTGCCTGGAATGCCCTCTGTCACCCGCTTCTTCTCTGGCTCAGTGTCTGTTCATTCTAAAGAGGAAATCAGGTGTTAAGCTCTTGGGCCTAGCCCTCATCACCTCTAATACAGAACATAATTCCTGTTATTGTAACCTGCTGTTTAATGGATTTATGTCCCTCTGTTTTCCCCATCCTTAGCTTTAGGAGGGCAGTAACAATATAGTGCCTGCCACAGAGAAGGTGTGCACCAAAACTGTGAATGAACAAACCACATCCCCTCTCGGTGGCTTCCTAGTGGCTGGCTGGCACAGTGGCTGATCGTATCGTTAACAAGGCCAAGGTGAGGGTTTCATTTCTTCCTTATGTGCTTGGGAACCTATGTCAGGGTAGCTAAAACCTCAAGTGAGCCCTGAAGTTATCTCAGACTCCTGATAACAAACACCCCTGATCATTCTGCTTTTCTGTATTTCCTAATTCATTTACAAAGAATACACATGTATGCAATTAAAAACAAAGTCTTGATAGATCTGTAAGTACAGAAAGTCTGGCTGAATTGACTTCAGGAATGAAGGTTCCAATCCCCAAATATAACTAAGAGTCTTTCCTTCTTTGCCTCTGCCTACCTGCCTCTCCCTCCTCTGCCCTCATACCAAGGCACCAGACTTATCTTTCCATTGTCTGCCCTCCTCCACTTGGCTCATGCTCATTTATCCTTCACGTCCCAGATTAGATCCACCTCCTCCAAGAAGTCCCCCAGGCTTTCCTAGGCAGGTGAGAGGCTTCCTCCATGCTCCTGCCGTGCACTGCCTCATCCAATCATATCTCTTAAGTCCCCACACCAGAAGGAGTCCCTCATGTCTTTCTATGACCTGCCCACAGGTCTTGCCAACTGCAGGGAATGGGGGTCTCAAACCCAGGCATCTGGAATTATCTCCCAATGTGGTTATTCATGCAGTCACCAAAATGCAGCAGTAGGGTTCCAAGCAGATGACATTTATCAAACAAGTTTTAACTTCTGCCCTGTCCCAGACTTTGCCAGCTGTAATGCACTATGAATTAATATTTAAAGCGAATCCTGTCACTTTCTTATGACCAGCATCCTCCTATCACATTGTTGTGGAACGGCGTGCAGCGCAGTCTCATGAGTGCATTTCAAGGATTAAAAATCTAGCAGCGAGTTTGAAAACGCTGTTTTGAAACTCCCTCATTTTTTCGTATACCAGGAGCTTCAGGAAGTGGGAACGGTCTGGATCTCTTTCAAACTCCGAGAGGCCCTGTTCTTGGCTCCTGCTTCCAATTCCTCTCTGACCATTCAGACCTCCTCCCTCTTCCCCCAGGAGCTGCTCTTGATCTTTCCAGTGCCCACAATGGGCATTTGCCTAACAAAATACAGACCCCGCCCAGGATCGCAAGACTGGTGGTGCCAGGGCAGGCCTCACCGAGGGTTCGGGACAGCACAGAGTCTTGGCAGAAAGCCCCTTCCTACTGGGCCGGATGACTGGAATCTTCCCTGCCCAGGCCTCCTACCTGGCTGAGGCCACCGAGTCCCTCCAGGGCTCCTCCTTTTCCTCCTCCTCCTCCTTCTTAGGATCCGGGCAGATCCTGAGGTCACCTCTGCCTGCTCTCCCAGAGGCCTGGCCTTCTCAGGCTCCTGGCAGCCTGGCACTGAGCAGGTCTGACCCCTGGCCTCAGCGAGCCCTCCCCTTCCAGGGCTCTGGGCCGTGAGAATCAGCCCAGGTGCATCCTGGGGCCCTGTCACCTGGGCCCAGCTGTCCCCACGCTCCAGGGCTGCATGTGAGGCTTGGGGAGAAAGTGGAGCTGAGACGTGGCTCACTCACCCCAAGGCTCATCCACCCATCACAGATTCCCAGTCTGAATGGGTGTCTCCAGGAGGGTTCCAGAAATCTGTGTTTTTAACAGATGTACCAGCAATTCTCACAATTTGGCAAGTTAGGCAATGGTGAAGGAAAATTCTGGGAAGGAGCCTGGAACCCTTCAACACTGTGGGCTGGCCCAGGCTGCTAGCTAGACAGAGAAGTGTCAGGAGAGGTTGGTAGTCGGGACCAGCTAGTGAAGAGTCAGCCAGCCAGGCTACAGCCTGGTTGGTTTCCCTGAGTCTTAGACCTACTTGCAATTATACACTTATATGTTTGTTTACTTTGATGCTGTGCCCTCTACTAGAATGTCAGCCCTAGGAGGCTGGAACTGTGTCTGACTTGTTTGTTGCTCTCTCCCAGGACTAGTACAGTGCCTGGCACATAATAGGTATTCAATAAATACTTGTGGAATAAGTGAATGAATAAAATAATGGATGTGTGAGAGGATGGACAGGCAGGGAGGTGGATAGAGGGATGAATGAGTGAATGGAGGGGTGGAAGGTGGATGGAGGGATGGAGGGAGGGATGAATGGATGGGTGGATGGATGGATGAGTGGATAGAAGGATGGATGGGTGGATGGATGGATGAGTGGATAGAGGAATGAATGAGTGGAAGGGGGATAGATGGGTAGATGAAGGGGTGGAGGGGTGGATAGAGGGTAGATGGATGGGTGGATGAGTGGATGGAGGGATGGATGGGTGGATGGAAGGATGGATAGGTGAATGGAGAGGTGGAGGGGTGGGTGAATGGATGAGTGGATAGATGGGTGGATGGGTGGATCGAGGCCCTGAGGGGCCCTCAGAGCCTTGAGACTGCCTCCACTCCCTCTGCCAACTTGGCCCAAGTCCCTCCAACTTCCCCAGCAGCCTGCCACTCCCCTTGTCCATTTCCAGACAAAGAAAATCTACTCAGAGAGAAAAGCTGCCCCTGGGGTCATGCCAGAGAGTTCTGGAGGCCAGGACAGAGCTGTCCTGAGCAGACCTGGAAGCATCAGACCCAAAGCTGAAGGGTGGCTGGAGGCCAGGGCTCATTTCAGCCACTGAGGCCCCAGGCACCCTAGCCCTGCCTTCCAGCCTCAAAGGTGGGGAGGGTCTGGAATTTTTTAAAAGTACAAAAATGTACAAAGAATAAAAATAACTTTCCCGCATGGTCCCACCCCAGCACTAACCTGGGTTAATATTGTGCATGTTTGCATCCAGCTTTTTTCCTAGGCAAATGCTTTTTAAAATTACATCAATAGTGTATGAACACATTATCCTCTAAAAACATGACTAGCATTAATTGAATACCTACCCTATGCCAGGAGGTGTTTTATGCATTTTATATAAATTATCTCTTGTCATCCTCACAACAACTCTATCATATAGGTATTATCAGTTCCATTCTACAGATGAGGAGACTGAGGTTGGGATGAATGAAGTAACCTGTCTTGGGGCCAGGATCAGAACTCAGGCAGTCTGCCTTCAGAACCCATGCTCTTAACCACTATGCTGGAAAAAAATTCGGATATTATAGGTAAAGCTAAAGTCCCTTTTAACTCCCAGCTCTGACTCTGGTCCTCCGTATCCCCTCCCCAGCAATGGGCACCAAGGGCGGGGCTGAGGGAGTAACCTACCCTGGTTGCAGGTAATAAGGGGCTGGGCTGTTGGTAGAAAAATGTACAACAATCATAAAACTGACAAAAGTCAGTCTGCTTTTTCTTATCACCATGCACTGGCTGTTTTAAACAATATCAGGGATCAAATATTTCACCCTGAGAAAGTATTCTGTTTGTCTAAATTCTAAACCACTGCTGCATTATTACTAAGTTTTACTAATAAGCTTCAAATTAGTACATTTAAAAAACCGATACATAATATTTGTGCATATGTATGGGGCACATATGATATTTTGTTATGTGCATAGAATGTGTAATATCAAGCCATGGTATTTAGGGTACCGATCACCTAGAGTATTTATCATTTCTGTGTGTTGAGAACAGTTCAATTCCTCTCTTCTAGCTATTTTGAAATACACAATACATTGCTGTTAACTATCGTCGCCCCACTCTGAGATCGAACATTAGAACTTATTCCTTCTATTGGACTGTATGTTATTATCTCACCAACCTCTCTTCACCTCTCCGATTCACACATCCTTCCCAGCCTCTGATAACCATCATTCCACTCTCTACCTTCACAAGATCAACTTTTTTAGCTCCTACATGTGAGTGAGAACATGCGATATTTGTCTTTCTGTGCCTGGCTTATTTCACGTAACATAATGACCTCTAGTTCAATTCATGTTACTTAATTAGCACATTTTTATTAGTTATTCTTTTTTTTTTCTTTGAGACAGAGTTTCGCTCTTGTTGCCCACACTGGAGTGCAATGGTGTGATCTCGGCTCGCTGCAACCTCCGCCTCCCCAGTTCAAGTGACTTTCCTGCCTCAGCCTCCCAAGTAGCTGGGATTACAGGTGCGTGCCACCACGCCTGGCTAATTTTTTGTATTTTTAATAGAGACGGGTTTTCACTATGTTGGCCAGGCTAGTCTCAGACTCCTGACTTCAGGTGATCTGCCCACCTCAGCCTCCCAAAGTGTTGGGATTACAGGCGTGAGCCACCACGCCCCGTCTAGTTATTCTTTAATGAACATAGTACATTATTCTACATGGAAGCAAATTCAGAGAAGCCCCTGGTTATACACAGGCAGACTCAACATGCAATTATTTCAAAAGTTGGAAAGTTCAGAACCGTTTGGAATTGTTCAAAGTCACTGAGGGCCCAGTCTGTGTCTTCAGCCTCTGGAATAATGTACCTTCCTTTGTTTAAACAATAGATTCAACATAAACAGTGATTATAGACACAAGGAAGTAGCACTTGAGTTAATTCTGTCATTCTTTGCCACCACTGGGAATGCTGTTTAACATTTATTTCTGATTAAAATTTAAAATGGTGAAATGGGGAACAAGCTGTGAGGTATTTTTTTTTTTTTTTTTTTTTTTTTTACTTTCAACCAACTCCAAAGAAATTTTTTGGGTTTTTTGTTAGGCACAAATTTATAGTTTACACACAATCTATTTTACTGAATTTGAATATAACTTTAACATAGAAATGTATTGTTTTTAAATAATTGGGTTTAAAACCAAAGAACAAGAAACTGTGAAAAGAATCCTTATTATTAGAGGATTATTACTGAAAATAATTTTGTCATAGAGAGGAGGGGAGTGTTAAAAAAATGATCCTCTCCAGGTGTCCTCCAATGTCACTGTTTCCCAGAGGTAATCTATGCTGTTAAGTTTCCTGTGATCTTTCCAAGCTTGCTTTCTACTGATACATACGAATATATGCACCAGCATAGTATATAGATAGCATCATTTTGTAGATGGACGAATGTTCAAGCCTATCTACATATTATCACCTTTTAACCTTATTCTACTGCCTCCTTTTCTCACTCCACAGAATGTGTTTGAGATCGGGTCATGTGGATACTTACAGATCTAGCTCTTTCTTTTAACTTGCCATATGCATGATAGAGACCACATGTTACTTATTTGCTCCTGGATGGGCACTCAGGCTATTTCCGGTTCTTCACTGTTACAATGTGTCCCTGGGGTAGGGTTTCTCTACACATGGAAAGGTCAGAGGCAGACATAGTTCTCAGCTTAATAGATCCCGTCAGGCGCCCTCCTGAAGGCCATCCCAACCTGCAGCTTCTCTCGCTCCGGGGTTATTTTCACCCCTGTCCTTTTCCACGAGGCCCAGGGCCAGGCCAGACCCAGGATGCCTTTCTCAACTGCAGTGGCACCTCCGGCAGATCCCGTGACCCTCACATGTGGCTGTCACTAACCCTATGCCATGAGCCCTGGGATCTGTGCTATTTAGGTAATTATGCATGCATATGTGTGTGTGTGCACGTGCATACACACACACACACACATACACACACACACACACACACTGCATCCGTTGTTCTCTCCATGCCAATGGGAGAATTCCAGGCCCGATCGTATTACCCTGCTCTGTATTTCCTGGGTTGGCAACTAGAGCTGGGGATACCAGGGGCTGTTCCCACTGTCTGTCTACACACGTAGTTTTTCCTCTTTCCAAAAGCATTCCCTTGGCCATTGCCCCAGCCTGGGAGGTACGCCAGCCATGGCTGATTCTCCTCTTCCTTTTATATAAGTGTCTATCTCTCCAACTAGCCTGTGATATCCTTGAGGGTAGGGAAAGCATCTTGCTCACCAGGTCCCCAGAACTTGGCACAAAGGAGGTTCTGGGTCATTGGAGAATTAACGATTGATCAATGAAACACTTACAGCTGCTGTGTGTGGGGCCCTTATTCTGTTGGGCACCATACTTTTTGTGTATTTTCTCATTTAATTCTTACTTGGCCTTATGAATAGAAGGCTTTATACACTGTTACAATTCTTGTGAGGTAGTAAAATAGTCCTTATTTTGTGGTTGGGCAACCCAAGGCTCAGAGACCTTACGAATTTTGCTCAAGGTCACATAGCAGGTACCTCTGTGGCCAGGATTTGAACTAGTGTGTGCCTAACTTCCGCTGGTGACTAGGTGAAGTTTGGGAGTTCAGAGGTAAGATGGGCATCATTTTAAACCCCAATTCCTCAGCCCTAATTGAAAGCCTTAGACCACCACCAACTCTGGTGAGGATGATGGTGAATGCCTCTTAGCTGGTCTATTGCCTGCTCTTGTACCCCCACTGAAGTTCTTCACAGCAGCCAACATGGTCTTTCTGTAGCATCAGTCTGAATCTGTCTCCCCTTGCTCAAATTCCATCCATGGCTCCCTATTGCCCACCCTCCTAAAGACGGCTGATGGCCCTCTTTGACCGAGACCTGCTTTTGTCTCCAGGCTAGTTTCTCCTCATCAGCCCCCTCCAGCCTCCCTAGTCCAGCCACACCCAGCTGCCTTCAATTCTGTACTTATATTTCCCACTCCCTCACTTCAGGGACTTTGCACATGCTGTTCCCTCTGCCTGGAGCACTCTTCCTTCCTTCCCTTTGCTGACTCAACTTTCAGATCTCAGCTTAGAGACCGTGCCCTCTAAGAGGCCCTTCCCTGTCTCCCCTAGACTGATTTGGTGCCCCCTGTACCTCAAGCACAGCACTGATCACATTCTATGGTAATACCCCACTGTAGATAGGGGCTGCTAAAAACCATACAGAGGGCCAGGCGCGGTCACTCACACCTGTAATCCCAGCGCTTTGGGAGGCCGAGGCGTGCAGATCACGAGGTCGAGAGATCAAGACCATCCTGGCCAACATGGTGAAACCCTGTCTCCAAATACATTAGCTGGGCATGGTGGCGCACGCCTGTAGTCCCAGCTACTGGGGAGGCTGAGGCAGCAGAATTGCTTGAACCCAGGAGGCAGAGGTTGCAGTGAGCCAAGATCATGCCACTGCACTCCAGCCTGGTGACAGAGTGAGACTCCATCTCAAAAAAATAAAATTAAATTTATAAAAAAAGCCATACAAAGATATTCATCATCATGGGCCGTGGCACGTAGTAGGCATTCAACTAATATTTAGTGAATGACTAAGTAAAAAATTAAACTCCTGGGCAAGAGTCCAGGAAAGTGAAACTGGGTGAGTTTGGGTAGTTTAGTTCAGTCCTTTCCATCTCACCTATCCCTGCCCCCTAACTCCTAGAAATGCCACTGCAAGCCCATTCTCTTAGGCCCCAGTGACCCAAGCGGCCCCTCCTTCCTCCTCCTCTTCCTGGCTCATAGCGTCCAGCATTTTACTGCCTTTCCCTGCCCCCGACTGCTGCTTGGTTTCTCACTGAAAGGAGGGTCTGCTTCTTGTTACCAAGGTGTAGCCTCGATCGGGGGTTCAACATCACCTGACTGTCCACCATGGGGATAGCTCTTGTCTCAGCTGAGGGGATGAGAGCTCTAGATCTAGATTACGGTTGGGGAAACCAGGGCTCAGAGAGCTTAAGCGTTTTGCCCAAGGCCACACAGCAGGTTCCTCCACGGCCACGATTTGAACTGGGGTGTTCTCCAACAGTGATGTACACACCGGCCACATGGGGGTCTTGCTCACAGGCAGGGTCTGACTCAGTGGGTCTGGGGAAGGGCCAGAGTTCTGCGTTTCTAGCCAATTCCCAGGTGACGCCGATGCTGTGAGTCTACGGCTCCTGCTTCAGGAGCAAGGCACGAGCTAAATGCTTTTCAAATGTAGCAACAAAGCCCCCTTTTTCAAATGCAGTCCTATGCCCTATGTGTCTGAGGAATGCCAATTATTCTGATCTTAAGATCCCTGGTAGGCTGCAGCGAGCCCACACTCCAGCCTGGGCAACACAGAGAGACTCTGTCAAAACAAAAACAAAAACAAACAAAACAAAACAAAACAAAACAAAACAAAAAACAACACCTTGTAATCTTCTTTAAAAGTCTGTGGAATGAAAAGTAACTCCCTAAAATCAACACACATTTATTGAGAACTTACTATGTCCCAGACCAGCCAGGCAGGCCCATGTCCGTGACCTCTGACTTAGTTTCCCAGGACTGTCCTAACACATTGCCACAAACTTTGTGGCTTAAAACAACAGACACTTATTCTCTAAGAGTTTGGAGGCCAGAAGTCCTCAACCAAGGTGTTGGCAGGGCCAGACTCCCCGCAAAGGCTCACGGGAGAATCCATCCCACGCCTCTCCTAGCTTCTGGCAGCAAGCCTTGGAGTTCCTTGGCATGTAAATGCACCAGTTCAATCTCTGATTTCATTTTCACATTCCGTTCTTCTCTGTGTCCTAAATTTTCTTCTCCTTCCTCATAAGGATACCAGTCATAGGATTTAGGGGCTACCCTTAGTCCAGATAATCTCATCCCAAATCCCTGACTTAATCACATCTGCAAAGACCCTATTTTCAAATAAGGTCATATTCACAGGCGCCAGGCATTACATGCATCTATTTTGCGGACACTGTTCAACCCATTTGCAGCCTCTCTTAGCAGGAGGTGGGGCTAGGAAATAGAATTAAAAACTTGCAACCCGGCCGGGTGTGGTGGCTCACACCTATAATCCCAATATTTCGGGAGGCCAAGGGTAGCAGATCACCTGAGGTCGGGAGTTCAAGACCAGCCTGACCAACATGGAAAAACCCCATCTCTACTAAAAATACAAAATTAGCCAGGCGTGGTGCTGCATGCCTGTAATCCCAGCTACTTGGGAGGCTGAGGCAGAAGAATCGCTTGAACCCGGGAGGCAGAGGTTGTGGTGAGCTGAGATCGCACCATTGCACTCCAGCCTGGTCAACAAGAGCAAAACTCCTTCTCAAAAATAAAAAACAAAAAACTTCCAACTCAATTCTGAAGCCTACTGACTTGGTGACAGCCTCAGGTGACCCCCAGCTTCACCAGGAGACCCCAACAGTAGTGGGTCCAGCTCACACCAGCCTTCCCTCTCTACTCCCCACCCCTCAGTGCTGATTACAGCATCTCATGTCCTGGCAGTTTCCTACAGAATCAAATATCACTGACAGGGCTGCAGGCTCCTGGATAGTAGAGGCTGGGACCTTGGAATGACTTGGTTTCCAACTTTGAACTTCTCTGCCGTCCAAGACCAGGCCAAGAAGAGCCGGACTGCCCCCCTGAGGGTCCAGCTGCACGCTGAGCAGGTGGTTCTGGAGTCAGGGGTTGAGGCTAGGGTGGTGATTGGGAGACACAGCATTCCTTGCTACCTGGGCGGGGGCGGGGGGGTGTCAAAGGTTTGCACACCTCCAGCGTCAGCATCAGCAGTCAGGATGCAGAGACTGGTCACTGCTCAACCTCCCCCACCACCCCCGGCAACAAACTTGAGAAAATCCCTTCTTCATTTTCTGGCATTGGGCTGGACCACTGCTGGCTAATGCGAGCAGTGGGAGATAAGGACCATAAGGAAGCACCCCTTGTCCATCAGCCTCCTTTTGCTTTATTCTTTCATGTTAATTACCCACGCCCTCCACGCACCAGGCACTGGGAGAGATCCGATGGCAACCACAGGCTTCTGAAAGAGGACTGGCGATTTTCAGACCCAATCTTAGGTATGGATCCTCTTGAAATTCCAGGGCACTCTTTCCTCCTTGGAGTGTCCTGGTGCAGGGTCTCTCTAAAAATGGTGCTTGCAATGCCACCTGCCACCTGTGATGCCTGCTTGACTGGATTTCATAGGGGACACCAGTTGTTGTCCATCTTCCCACGTGGGAAAATTACACAGAAAAGTCAGGCTGACCTTCCTGATATCCCTCTGTGGTGGACCTAGGCCAAATCACAAATTGGTTTAGGACTTGTGGTTGGTGAAGGGCTGAGAGTTCAGGGCACAGACATTTGTCCTTTGGACTCTGCCACATCCCTCTCCAGAGGTGGGAGAGGCAGAGGCTGGGCTTCAGGTATCACCCTTCCCCAGCTGCCTCCAGGACATGAAGAAGAAGGGACCCTCTTCCACAGCATGGCCATGTCCAACTCTGAAAGTAGCTCTTACATCTTTCTGGCCACAGTTTTCAGAACTACTTTTAAGAGATTAGTGGGGAGGGAGGTTGGTCAGGAAGCTACAGCTCAAACCCACTTACCCAGAAACCTCCCGGAAACTTCCCAGCTCACCTTCTGTGCCAGACCATCTGCCAAGGATGGTCTGCAGCCCCCTGCACCACAATCACCCAAGGACCTGGTGAAATGCAGATTCCAAGGCCCCACCTAGATCTTCTGAATCAGAATCACGAGCCTGTGACCTGTGCAGCTGCTGTTGCTGTCCTAAAATTCTTATTAGTTTTTGAACTAATTTTCATTTTGCATGGGGCCCTGAAAATTATGTAGCCTGTCCTGATTAGCATCTCTGGAAGTAGGGATCAGAAAGCTCCTTATTTAAAAAAAAAAAATAGGCCTCTGGGTGAATCTGATGCATGCTAAAATTTAAGAGCTACTGCTCTGCGGAACCTACAGTAGGCAAAAAAGGAGATTTAAAATTCTCCCATTGAAAAAGGTAAAATAAATTGAACACCTTTTTTTCTTTTTTTCCCAAAACTTCCAACAGCTTCCTTTTGCCCACCTGTCCCTGGTTACCCAACTCCCTGGTCTGTGGCAGGGGCAGTGACCATATATATATTATATATTCTCTTTCTTATAAAGGAATCAGCCTCAAAATGCCCAAGTACTTCATGTTCCACTTATTTGAAGAGAGGGAAGGTAGAGAGGGAGGAGAAAGGGGAGGAAGGAGAGGAGGGGGAAAGGGAAGGAGAGAAAGGGGAGGAGGAAGAGGAGGGGGAGAGGGAGGAGAGAAAGGGGAGGAGGGAGAGGAAAAGAGGAAGGAGGGGGAGAGGAACCACAGCAGAGTTCTAATGACGAGCCTTGTGTGTTTTACTTAGGTTCTGTAAGTTCACTTATTTTAATTTTAATTTTTAAATTTTACTTATTTATTTTTTGAGATGGGGTCTCACCCTGTTGCCCAGGCTGGAGTGCAGTGGCATGACTTCAGTTCACTGCAACCTCCACCTCCCGGGCTCAAGCAATCCTCCCACCTCAGCCGCCCGAGTAGCTGGGACCACAGGAATGTGTCGCCATGCTTGGCTAATTTTTAAATTTTTTTTTGTAGAGACAGGGTTTTGCCATGTTGCCCAGGCTGGTCTTGAACTCCTGAATTTAAGCAATCCACTTGCCTTGTGATATGGTTTGGCTGTGTCCCCACCCAAATCTCATTTTGAATTGTAATTCCCATAATCCCCACGTGTCGTGGGAGGGACCAGGTGGGAGGAAATTGAATCATGGGGGCAGTTACCCCCATGCTGCTGTTCTCATGGTAGTGAGTGAGTTTTCATGAGGTCTGATGGTTTTATAAGCGGCTTTTCCCCCTTTGCTCGGCACTTCTTCTTCCTGCTGCCCTGTGAAGAAGGACGTGTTTGCTTGCACTTCTGCCATGATTGTAAGTTTCCGGAGGCCTCTCAAGCCACGCGGAACTGTGAGTCAATTAAACCTCTTTCCTTTATAAAGTATCCAGTCTCCGTCAGTTCTTTATAGCAGCGTGAGAATGGTCTAATACACCTTGGTTTCCCAAAGTGCTGGGATTACAAGTGTGAGCCACCATGCCCAGACTGTACATTCATTTATAATCACATTCTCTCCCCTCTCCAATCCTCCTTTCTCCTTATCTCCTTATCTAGCTCTTGACCACTTAAGGAAGGGATGAGAGATTCTAAGGCCATTCTTACAAATTCCTGAATTGCTGTGAAGTCCCCTCTTGTTATGGGCTGAATTCTGTCCCCCAACCCTCAATTCATATGTTGAAGTCCTCACCTCAGTACCTCAGGATGTGACCTTATTTGAGAAAATGGTCACTGCAGATGTTATTAGTTAAGATGATGTCACACTAAAGTATGGTGGACCCCAATCCCGTACGATGAGTGTTCTTACAAAAAGAACACCGTGTGAAGAGACAGACATGCATAGAGTGGGGAGGATGTGAAGACGCAGGGAGAAGGAACACTACGAGTTAAGAAACACCTGAGGCTGCAGAGGCAAAGAGGGAGGCTTGGAGAAGATTCTTCCTCATGGCTCTCTGAAGGCATCTGCCCCCGACACCTTGGATTTGAACTTCTGGCCTCCAGAACTGTGGAAGAAGAAATCTCTGTTGTTGGAGCCACTTAATTTGTGGTAGTTTGTTAGGGGAACCCTAGGAAATTAATACATCTCTTATCCAAGACGGTCAACATCTCACATCCCAACTGCAAAGTGGATTGTGACTGCCCATCACATTTCAGAGGTGAGACCACGGGCACCCGGAGATGCCAATCACATGTCTGGTGTCCCATAGCACTTCCAGGCTTGAGGAAGGGTTGGGCTTGGAGCATGTCTGGGCAGGAACAGCCTGGAATGGGTGGAGGCTGCCTCTTTTCTGTCTTTCTTCTTTGATGCATCCCCTATGTCCCCATGGGTGTAGACAACAGTGGGAACAAAGCATGCAGTAGCAAAGGCTCTAATTGGCAGTAGCTAATTGTTCAGGTGAACCGCCCTGTGGCTGGCAGCCAAGCTCCCAGGAGGGGCCCTAGACCAAAGTCCTCCACTACAGGGGGTCTTGTGGCCTTGTGCGTGGGAGGACATCTCTATCAGGCTGTCAGCCTGGTACTTCTTTGCCCATCAAAGTCACAGTGGAGAAAACCCGCTGAAGCATCACTTCCAGGAGACAAAGCCACTAGGCAACAATTACCAATGACTCTATGGCCCACTGGTTCCTCCTATTATTAGACAGTCTCAGAATTCTAGGAATGAGACTGGCCATCTAATTATGGGATGCCCATGTGCTGTCATTAATGAGTTTGTGAGAAAAGCAGTGTGACATTTATCACGGACATGGAGTGCCCTACTCTGGAAACCTTGAAGGACTTTGAGAGTGATGGCCTCAAAGAGGTGAAGCTCAGCAGCCACCCCTAGGATGTGTACAAAGGCTGAGCACAGAGCATCAGCCGGCGTCACCACAGCCACCTCTAAGATCTCACTGGGGAGTGCTACCATATCCAATGGCTTCTGATCTAGCCCCATGAGCCATCTTACTACGTTTACCTCTGGGTGTGAGTGACAACTGGCCCTAAGTAGAATCCCCTCACATTAAGACCATGACTTCTAGAATTAAATGGACCCAGGTTCAAATCCTGGCTGTGCCACTTACTGAATGACCCTGAGAGTAAATTCACCTCTCTGAGCCTCAGGGTCTTCATCTGTAAAATGGGGATTATAGGGGAGATTGCCTCATCTTTTCAAAGATACTAATGCAGTTGAACCTAGAGGACGTTATGGTAAGTGAAATAAGCCAGACACAGAAAGACAGATACCCCATGATCTCATTTATATGTGAAATCTAAAAGAAAGTAGAATACACAGAGATAGAGATAAAAACAGTGATTACCAGGGGTGAAAGCGGTAGGAAGTAGGGAGATGTAGGTCAAAGGATACAAAGGGATAGATATGTGGGATGAAGTCTAGAGATCTAATGAACAACATGCTGATTGTGGTGTATTGTATTGTGTTGTACTGTATTTGGGATTTTTGCTAAAAGAATACATTTTAGGTGTTTTTGCTACAGGAATAAAAAGGGTAACTGTGTGAAATGATGGATGTGTTTATCTGCTTGACTATCGTAATTATTTCAGTCTCTCTACATATATCAAAACATCATGCTATACACTTTATTTTATTATTATTATTATTATTATTGAGACAGGGTCTCACTCTGTTGCCCAGGCTGGAGTGCAATGGTGCGATCACAGCTCACTACAGCCTTGACTTCTTGGACTCAAGGGATCCTCCCACCTTAGCCTCCCAAGTAGTTGGGAATAGAGATGCATGCCACCATGCCCAGCTAAATTTTTACTTTTGTAGAGATGGGGTCTCACTATGTTGCCCAGGTTGGTCTTGAACTCTTTGGCTCAAGCAATCCTCTTGCCTCGGCCTCCCAAGGTGCTGGGATTACAGGTTTGAGCTACTGAGTCTGGCTGTACATTTCAAATATATACAATAAACTTTTTTAAAAATTGAAGGGGTAGGAAAAAATGCTAATATATATAGATGGCTTAGCATAGTGCCAGAAACACAGGAAATGTCCGTGCAATGGTGATGGTTTTTTTTTAATCAATTCACAGATAATTTAGAGCATTTTCTTGCTTGTCCATAGAGAGGCTTTCAAACCAGAGCATCCATGTTGCCCTTGGTTTCCAAAATCCAAGATCACTCAAATGTTAATGTGAACAACTGCATGATTCCAATTTTAGCCCTAAGACCAGGAGGTCTGACCCTGGGCCCACAGAGGTCTGCAAACCTCTTTTGCAAGATGCGAGAAACAATTCAGGGTATGCGTGTGTTTTTCTGCAGAGAAAGGCTTTCACTGTTACCAATTCTCAAAGGGATTCTCCATGCACAAAAGGATCAGCTTGTGAGGATGATGTGAGCAGGCTGCTTATGTCCAGGAGCCAGAAGAAGGGACCCACTCTTTACTGACCCTCCTAAGTGCCAGGCTGACGTACACTATCCCCATATGAACAACAATCAGACAAGGTAGGCATCATTACTCCCATTTTCTAGATGAGGAAGCTGAGGCTCGGAGAGCTCAAATTAGGAGACAGACACTGAGCTCTATCACTTACCCTACAGCTGGTACAGGGCTGGGATTTCAGCTTGTGTCTATGTGATCCCAAGCTGGGTCCTGTCCTTGGTGCCATGCAGCCTCTGGGGAATGGAGTGAGGTGATCTAGCCAGGAGATGCATGCCCTGTCTTCTGTCAGAGCCCTCAGGAGACCAGGCTTTGACGTTTCAGAGACCACCTCTTTACATCTATGAGTAACTACTCTCAAGTACACAGAATGTCCCACCCAGACTCTGATATCCTCTCCTGGGTAAAGTCTCTGCCTTTCCTCCAATAAGAGTCCATTTCTCTCTTCTCCATGTTCCTCTGGTACGTGGCTTATACCCCTCTTGGTTCCTCTCTCATGGTCTGGCTGTGTGCTATGTCAGAGGCCATGGAGTGGTTAAAAACCTGGGTCTTGGAGGCAGGTAGAGTTCTGGCTCTGCCACTTATCAGCTATGTGACCTTGAATTATTCACTTAACCCCTCCGAGCCTCACTTTCTACACTTATGAAATGAAGCTAATAGGACCTACCTCACATGATAGGGTATGATATTTTTCTCTTGTACTCTGTATCGGGGGCATCCTCTCTTCATTCTCCGTCTACGTCCTATTCTCCTATTAGTTAGAACTTAATAAATGGCAGCAATGATTTCAGCTATTGTCATTGTGTTATTATTAGCTGAGTGCACATTTACATCCGCCACTTCCCCCAGACCCTAAGCTCCCGGAAGGCAGTGATTTTTCATTTCCATATCTCTAGCACCTGCCATAGTTGCTGGAGCATAATATATCCTTAGGAAATGTTTGTTGCTGAATAAGAAATTCAAAAAAGTCCCACTTACACAATTGATAATATACATGTAACATTCAGAGCTCCAAATCTGCTCCATAAAAGTACAAGTTCCAGGAAGATTTAGAGACCTTTTTTTTTTTTTTAGACAGGGTCTCGCTCTGTCACCCAGGCTGGAGTGCAGTGGCATGATCATAGCTCATTACAACCTCAACCTCTGGGCTCAAACAATCCTCCAGCCTCAGCCCCCTGAGTAGCTGGGACTATAGGCGCATGCCACCATACCTGGCTAAGTTTTGTATATTTTGTAGAGACAAGATTTCGAGTGCATGTTGCCCAGGCTGGTCTTGAACTCCTGGGCTCAAGTGATCTACTCTCCTAGGTCTCCCAAAATGCTGGGATTATAGGCATGAGCCACTGTGCCCAGCCCAGAGATATTTTTGAGTGAAAGATCCTCCATGGGTTACTGGGAGAGCTGGGGAAATTTAGTGCATGAACTTAACCTCAGGGCTACATGCAATAGGGCCAGCTGTTACTCCATGATGTGTGTTTTGATGGCACTTGTCCTCTTTATCAGGGACCAAAGGTCATGTGCCTTCCATCTTTCCAACCGGCAACCTTTTCATCCATTTGTGTATCCATCCCAGCCTTCCAGTTATTTATGCAACCATCCCTTCATCCACTCATCCATCTATCCACGCATTCAAACAACCATCCCCTTCCACCATTTATCCACTCATACACTCATCACAAACATCTTTATTGAACACTTTCTAGCTTCCAGGCACTGTGTTAGGCATTGTTGTGACCTAATGCTGAATATCATATGAATTTCACCTTCAAGGAATTTATACTTTAGAGGGGGAGACCATTGAGTAAATAGATCATCTCAATTCAATGATGTAGATTATGATAGGGATGAGTTCAAGAGGCTGTGGGAGGATATAGGACCTAGGAGGCCTCAGGGAAGACTGGCAGAGGTGCTGTCTATGCCAAGGTAGGAAAGACAAGTAGGGGATGCTGCTGGGGAGGAGAGCTTTCCATGTAGAACAGCAAGGGCAAGAGGATGTCTACTGATCTGGGGAAATTGCAAGTGGTTATATTTGGCTTGATTATGGGAGGTGAAGCTGGAAGGAACAGGGTTGGCTAGAGACCAGGGCTTGGTCACAATGGGCCTTGGGTTGAGTTTGGATTTGGACTTTATCCCAAGGGACTGGAGAGACTTGGATTGATATCAGAGGCTTGAGTGAAGAGAGCAGGCTTTAGAAAGATCTCTCACACATGAGATTTCTCTTGTAGGAAATAGATTCTCTTTATGAAGCAGGAACAGCACCCGGGAAACAAGTCATCAAACTTGGGAATGATAGCGAAAGCCTTCTTCCTTCTGACATCTGGTCTTGCTGTCTCCTTTTCCAGGACCATTTTATGCCTGGCTGAAAATCTAGTGATGCTGGTGGGAGGGAAGCTAATGATTCGGACAGTCATTAATATTCTCCCTGAAGAAACTTCCTTGAAGCTCTAACGGGAAATCAGACCCCCAAGGCCAGGAGAATTTCTGTAGTGCATAACTGCGGGCAATAATAGCCCCCATGACTATGCTTTGGCCAGTCAGTGGTGATGCGCTTGCATGCATCGTATCAGCTCCACTCCTTCCCCTGGCTATAGTGGTGGCTGAGGGCTCATTTTCTAGATCGGCAGCCAGGTTAGCGGGCACATACTACAGCCAAAGGGCAGAGCACGGGACACAGATTTACTGCACACCTAGTATGTGCCATTAGATCCACTTGAGATATAAGAGAAATCAAACCACGTCCCTTGCTTTCCAGGAGCTTATAGTTATATTAAGTGTACAGGACCTATGTATCAAAAGAAAGATGTCAACATTTTTTCTTTTTTCTTTTCTTTCTTTTTTTTTTTTTTTTGAGATAGGGTCTGGCTCTGTCACCCAGGCTGGAGTTCAGTGGCATGATCTCATCTCACTGCAACCTCCACCTCCCAGGCTCAAGTGATCCTCCCGACTCAGCCTCCTGAATAGATAGGACCACAGGCGTACGCCACCATGCCCTGCGAAATTTTTTTAAAATATTTTTTGTAGAGATGGGATTTTGCCACATTGCCCAGGCTGGTCTCAAATGTCTGAACTCAAGAATCCTACTGCCTCGGCCTCCCAAAGTGCTGGGATTTCAGCTGTGAGCCACTGCAACAAGCCAGTTGTCAATATTTTGAAATGCAGAGAAAGGGGAAGAACAAAGGAAGTTGAAGCACCAACATCTCATCTGAAATAGTGTGGAGTCAAAATATAACACCTGTAGTGGATGAAATAAGAAATGGAATCATAAAGGCATTTGTTAGAGTTGCCAAGGTAACCAAGGTAGAACTAAAAATAGTGATAAACCTATTTTGGGAGGACAGGGTAAGAAATATCAATAGATGAGGTCTAAGGTCTGTAAATTAATAAATACCATGTTTTAGCATGGTGCTTAGAGATTTGGAGATAACCACGGAGGAAACAGCTAGAAAACTTAAGAATGGTAGCCCCTGGGAAGCAGAATAAAAGTAGGAAGAAGTGGGGGGAGAACTGTTTCCTGTTGTATGGGGTTCTCTCTCATTTGATTCTTTTTTTTCACCATGTGCATGTTGGTAGATAAAAATAATTTTGAATGTTCAAATAGAAATAAGTCTTAACTAAATGGAATCGGTAGCATGAGGCAGGCAGCACCATTTGATTTGTAGCAAGGGGTCTGTGGATACAATTCAGAGAAGCTGTGAACCTGGATGGGAAAAAAAAATACATCTTCATTTTGCATTAACCTCTAACTGAAATGTAGCACTTGCTTTCATTATGAACATAGACCAATAGCCACAGTAGTATTATCAGGACCTGTGACTTTATCACCAAAAGAAATCACAAGTATTTTCATATCACCTTACAGTTGTTACAAATATCTTGAAATGTTTATGTTCATTACTACTTCAAAATTATAGAATCTGTTAGACTCACAGCTAGCTCGTTTGTTAATGCGTTAATAAAGAAACACACATGTTGGCTGGGTGCGGTGGCTGACGCCTGTAATCCCAGCACTTTGGGCGGCCAAGGTGGGTGGATCATCTGAGGTCAGAAGTTTGAGAGCAGCCTGGTTAACATGGTAAAACCCTGTCTCTACCAAAAATACAAAAATTAGCCGGGCGTGGTGGCGTGAACCTGTACGCTACTCGGGAGGCTGAGGCAGAAGAATCACTTGAACCCAGGAGACGGAGGTTGCAGTGAGTCGAGGTTGCACCACTGCACTTCAGCCTGGGTGACAGCGAGATTCTGTCTCGAAAAAAAAAAAAACAACACTTGGTAACGATATTTCAGTATAATTACTTCCTTTGCAATCCTATGTGTTATGTTTTATGCATTTAAAAACATTATTTATTTTCAAAGTAGCAAAGATATGGAATCAACCTAGATGCCCAGCAGTGGAATGGATAAAGAAAATATGGTTTGGGCCGGGAGCAGTGGCTCATGCCTGCAATCCCAGCACTTTGGGAGGCCAAGGCAGGAGGATCACTTGAGCTCAATTTGAGACCAGACTGGACAACATGGTGCAACCCCATCTCTCCAAGAAACATAAAAATTAGCTGGGCATGGTGCCCCAAGGACCTCTGGTTCCAGTTTCTTAGGATACTGAGGCAGGAGGATTGCTTGAGCCCCACTGAGCTGAGCCGCTCCACTGTACTCCAGCCTAGGCAACAGAATGAGACCTTGTCTCCACAAAAAAGAAAAGAAAAGAAAAAATGTGGTACATATAAATCATGGAATACTACACAGGCATAAAAAAGAATGAAATCACCTTCTTTGCAGCAACATGGATGCAGCTGGAGGCTGTTGTCCTAAGTGAATTAATGCATTCTCCTAAGCGAATTAATGCAGAAACAGAAAACCAAATACCACATGTTCTCACTTATAAGTGGGTGCTAAATATTGAGTATACATGGACACAAAGAGGGGAACAATAGACACCAAGACTTACTTGAGGGTGAAGGGTGGGAGAAGGGTGAGGTTCAAAAAACTACCTATCGAGTACTTATGTTCACTACTTGGTGACAAAATCGTGTGTACACCAAACCCCAGTGACACACAATTTTCCTATGTAACGAACTTGCGCATGTGCCCTCTGAACCTAAAAAGGAAGTTGGACTTCATCCATGTCCCTACAAAGGACATGAACTCATCCTTTTTTATGGCTGCATAGTATTCCATGGTATATATGTGCCACATTTTCTTAATCCAGTCTATCATTGTTGGACATTTGGGGGGTAGGGAAAGAAGTTGGAAGAGAAAAAGAAAGAAATAAAAACCTTATTCTGAGAAAGAGTCTGTAGGTTTCACCAGACTACCAAAGAGTCTATGGCATAAAACAGGTTGAGAACCTGCATTAGAAAAAGGAGAATAGCTGTGAGGTAAAGGCACTGGACAAAGTCTTCACAGGCAGAGAAGCAGGATTCACATGTTGAGGGAAGCTAGGACCCAGAATGATGGAGAGATAGAGAAAGCTGGTGAGGGAATGATGATGATGGTAACACGTCATCATTGATGATATGAATGAGGTTGATGGTAACAGTAACACAGCAGTTATTATTTACTGAGCGGGTCACAAAGTTTCAGACGCTGACCAAGCCCCTTGCAAACACGATCACATTCACTTTTGACAATAACTGTACAAAGGTGTGAATGCTATTTCTCTTTTACAGCCTAGGAAACACAGCCCCAGATATGTCCAGGGTCTACTCTTGGGTCTCCTAGCTAGCAAGTCGTAGAGCTAGAATTCAGGCCATGGGCTGCCTGATTTCCCAGCTTGTGCCCTTACTCACTTGTCCATTCTGCCAAGCGCAGGGAAGGTCTTATTCTCATTTAACCAATGAAAAAACTAAGGCTCAGAACGAGTAAAGTGAAGCCAAGCCCAGGATCTCAATATGCTTAGGAAAAGCAGCTGAGGTTTCTGCCTTGCTTCGCTGCTACTGATTTCCTTCCTCATCTCTATGGCACCTCTAAGGCCTGGGCAGCTCAAGGAACCTCGTGCCAGTTCTCTGGGCATCACCATCAAAGCTCAAATCCTGCCTAGTCTTCCTTTAACACAACACATGGCTCAGATTCTTCCTTCCAATTTTTTTTTTTTTAGATGGGTTCTCACTCTGTCACCCAGGCTGGAGTGCAGTGGCATGATCATGGTTCACTGCAGCCTTGACCTCCTGGGGCTCAAGCAATCCTCCCACCTCAGCCTCCTGAATAGCTGGGACTACAGGAGCATGCCACCACACCTGGCTAATTTTTATTTCTATTTTTTTGTAAAGACAGGGTTTTGCCACGTTGCCCAGCCTGGTCTTTAACTCCTGGATTCAAGTGATCCTCCTGCCTCGGCCTCCCAAAGTGCTGGGATTACAGGTGTAAGCCACCACACCTGGCCCTTCCTTCCCATTTTAGCCATTGAAGCCCTCCTGCTATCAGGCCTAAATAACTTCATAGCCTCTTAATTCAGCTCCCCAATTCTAATCCATGCTCCCCATGAATGCGAGATGTGTCTGAACATGAGTTTCTCAAATTGGGGTCCCCTGGGGGTCCACAATACACTAAGATCACCTTGTAATTGCTTTAAGTTACAGGATATTACCATCATCCTTTTCTGAATTAACTGATCACTATCTAATCATCATGCATTGCCACATGATTCTGGTGTCTGTTCTGCATTTGTGTTTGTGATGACAACTGTGCTGAACTGTCTCACTTTAATTACTGCACAATGACAAGAAAATACCATGGGCATGATAGAGAAATGCTCTTCTTTGTGCCTGGTAAAGACTCAAGAATGGAGTGCCACGCTGTATGAACAGAAGGTTCACAGAAGTCTGAGAAGGGGGAAGTGGAAAATCACAGAGGTCCTCAGAGAGGCAGGGGAAAATCAAAAGAACTCTCTGGAGTAAATACATTTTTAAAATGATATGTGCTGATGAAGCTCTTGAAAAAAGAACTGTCTGTGGAGTGTGTCCACCATTCCGATTGTGAGTGGCAGTTTTGTCTCAGCAAAACATCACCGTGCCCACCACAGACACGTTTTTAATTTGAATTTTATTAGTTTTGTAATTGTGGTCATATTTAATTTGCAGATTTGTTTTTGTTTTATAGTAGTAGATAAGGTATAAGTGAAGAACTTATATCTGCTTTTATGCCAACATACATTAAAAAACATCATAATAGAAATATTTTATGGCGACATTGGCCAAGGGGAGGTGTCTGTGAGAATAGGTACCCTTTAAAAGCATCCCATGTTAGCTGGGCATGGTGACGCGTGCCTGTAGTCCCAGCTCCTTGGGAGGCTGAGGCAGGAGGATGGCTTGAGGCCGGGAGGTTAAGGTTGCAGTGAGCTGTGATCATGCCACTGCACTCCAGCCTGGGTGACCAGGCAAGACCCTGTCTCAGTTAAAAAAACAAACAAACAAAACAAAATGGCCAGAGGTCACATGGTAGCTCATGCCTATAATCCCAGCCCTTTGGGAAGCTGAGGTATGTAGATTGAGCCCAGCAGTTTAAGACCAGCCTGGGAAACATGGGGAATCCCTGTCTGTACAAAAAATTAAAAAATTTGCCAGGCATTGTGGAGCATGCCTATAGTCCCAGCCACTGTGGAGGCTGAGGTGGGAGGATCACCTGAGCCCAGGGAGACTGAGGCTGCAGTGAGCCATGATCATGCCATTGCACTCCAGCCTGGGTGACAGAGCAAGGCCCTGTCTCAAAAAAAAATTAAAAATTTTTAAAAGAATTTTTAAAAAGCATCCCATGTTTGGAAGACGCTGACCCGCTTGCCACTTTGCAGATTACATTTACTGTTCAAATTGTCACCCATTTGGAGTTAATGCTTCATGTGCTTCACCTGGCCTCTGTATCCTGCTGGGTTGGTGGACAGATCCTCTGCTTCAGTCAAATGGGTAGATATAACACCCTTTGAGTCGTCTGTGCGGTACTTTCACCTACAGTTAAGGATGGGGTGTGCTGAGTGCTCATACTAGCACCTACAACATTGATCAGTGCCTCTTAAGTGATAACCATTATTCATATGAGCATGGTCGCCTCTTCAAGAGAATGCAGAAAGAGATGTCACATCTGGCATAAACCCCCCTCTCCTGATGTTCCTGTCTCTGCATCTTACAGCCTGATCATGAGAATAGAAGAAAAATTAAGGTAAATGTGTTATCCAAAGTAGAGAAATGCCTGGGAATGAGTTTTGGGAGGCTCCATCATGTTGTGGGAAAGAACATTCTGGATTAGGGAATACAGAGACTTAAGAGTAGGGCCCAGCTCTGTGTGCCCTTGGACAAGACACCTAGCCTCTCTGAGCCTCTAGCTCTGCTATGTTGAATAGGACAAAGGATCATTCTAGCCCTGCTCACTTCATGGAGCAGGCGGCAGGATCAATGAGGTCAGGGATGTGGAAGGTGGAAGTGCCAGTGACCTGAGGGGCTGCCATTATTATTGCTAGAGTGACAGTGATGAAGCAGAGTTGGAGAGATGCTCAGAGAGCTGGCAAAGGAGGGAAAGACAGAGACGGAGAAGAGTAACTCTATTGCCTTCGCTGTCTGTCTTTTCTCCAGAGCTAACTCAGGCACACACAGTTACTATAAATTTTCCTCCTAGCCTCTTCTCTCAACTGGGTTCAGCTCACACAGACTCTCTAAGGCTGCCTTGGTGGCAGCTGAGGTCCCAGTAGAGAAGCTGGAATAGTTACCTTGGAGCACCATAGGAAAAAGAGGGAGGACACGGGTGAGGGGCACGGCTGCTCAGAGTGAAGGGTGCCCATGGCTGAGTTGTGCTCAGCTCAGACCACACTGGGCTCACTGAGGGCCTGCAGCTCAGCATTGACCCTTGGTTCATCCCAGAGACATGTGCCCCAGGAGGGCCCTTCTCTCTACATGTCTCACTTCCTCTGTGGAGGAGGAGATGGAATGAGATGCTCTTTTTAAAGGCACTCAGAATGTGAGCGACTTGATGGGAGTGGGTGGGGAATGTCTCATCCATTTCTGCAGTCTCGAGCCCAGTAAGACAGGATGAGAGTAAATGTTTAATGCATGTTGGGTGAAATAAATGAGTAGATGGAAAGATGGATAGGTGGATAGACGGATGGACAGAACAACAGATGGATGGATACATGAATGGGTGATGGATCAATGCATGAGAGGGTGGACAGATGGATAAAAGGACAGACAGCTGGATGGAGTGAAGGAAAGCTTTAACACAGCAGGTCTGAGACAACTCTCCTGAGAACCCTCCTTGCAAGGCTCACCCTTGGCTCACAGCTGGGAAGTTGGATTTTGAGAGGGTTTCCAAAGTTCCTAGAAATGATAAGAGTAGCTCACTACGGTTTATGTTAAATGTCCTTCTGTCTTCTGAGAGTCTGGAATTTTGGTATATTTTAGGCAGAGTGTGCCTACATGGCCCACCCCCGTAAAAACCTTAGGCACAGTCTCTAATGAGCTTCACTGGCAGAAAACATTTCACAAGTGTTGTCACAACTTGTTGCTCCAGGAATTAAGTGTGTCCTGTGTGACTCCACTTGGAGAGGATTGTTGGAAGCTTGTTCTTGGTTTCTCTGGACTTTACCTCGTGCATCTTTTCCCTTTGCAGAGTTTGCTTTGTATCTTGCACTGGAATAAATTCACGAGTGCAACTGTATACTGAGTCCTGAGTCCTCTCAGAGATTCAACAAACCTGGGAATGCTCTTGGGGACCCCAGTTACAGACAGATGGATGGATGGACAGATAAACTAATAAATGGATAAATTAAAGGTAGATAGAAGAGTGATGTCTGATAAGCTATTGATAAATGTATGGATGAGCAGATGAACAGGTGGATGGACAGATGAATAACTAGGTGGATGGATGGACAGAAAAATGACTAGTAGGATGGGTAGATGTATATATGGATGGATGGATGAATGGCATGCATGGAGGGTTAGCTGGATGGATAGATGGCTGGAAGGATGGATAGATGAATGCAAGGATAGATGGATGGTTGGCATGCATGCATGGGTGGATGGATGGATGCATGGACGAATTCATGGATGCATGGATGGATGGATAGATGGATAGATGGATGGATGCATGGGTGGATAAATGGTTGGATGGATGGATGGGTGGATAGATGGTTGCATGGGTGAATAGATGGTTGGATGGATAGATAGATGGATGCATGCATGGATGGATGGTTGGCATGCATGCATGGGTGGATGGATGCTTGCATGGATGCATAGATGGATGGTTGGTTGGATGGATGGATAGATACATAGATGGATGGATGGTTTCATGCATAAATGGATGGATGGATGAGTGGATGCAGAGTGGCTGGATGGTTAGCATGCGTGCAAGAATGGGTGCATGGGTGGATGGATGGATGCATGGGTGGATGGATGGATGCATGAATAGATGCATGGGTGGTTGGATGGTGTGTGTGTGTGTGTGTGTGTGTGTGTGTGTGTTGGTGTGTGTGAAGGGTTAGAAGGGGTGACCGAAATCTTTCAGATGCTCTAAAGGCCACAGATTTTAATGGCCACGAGAGTTCCTCAAAGGCTCAAGACTATTCATACCTAACTTCGTTGTCAGGAATGAGTCAGAGCCTGGGGGATTTTTGCTTGGCGAGATCAGAAATTAATATAGTCACTGCTTGTATACTCATATGGGCATCTAGAGGATTAACTATATGTATAGTAGTGCCCGTGATGAATAGGAAGGTTGGTTTGGGGCATAAGCTCAGAATGCAGGAGCAAAGGGAGTAGGAAAATGCATCTAGTTTCCCAAATCTGTGGGTATTACTGGCCAACAGCACTACCAGCTTCCCAAAGACTGAATTTGTTTTCTCTGGTTTGGGTTTGACTCTATAAAAATATTTGGTCTTTATTTGAGATCTTTTGTTTTCCCTTGCAAGTATTAAATGTCTCTTTATGATTCATTGTTCTGGAGGAGTCATGGTGAGCATTGCAAACCCATTTTTTCCTGTTTTCTTTCTTGAATGATGAACTCTACTTTGATTAAACATTTTTATAATAATTTTCCTTTTAATTGAAAAGTGATTTTAAAAATGCATTTGGCAGAGGGGGACAGGGGATGTGTTAAAGTTACAGTCTCATTTATTCCTAATGAAGTGGAAGGGAAATGGAACCCAGGGGAGGAACAAGATAAAAAAAGAATGCTGGAAAGTAATAGAACCGAAGGAGGAAAGAAAGAATACGATGAATGTGAGTGGGCTTTGAATAGGCATCTTGTTTTGTACGTAAGCACTCCAGTTAGAAGAAATAGAGAAACGAACAGTCGGAGCTGCTACCTGGCCAAAGACCAATTCTCTGTGACTCAGAGGCGCTGCCACCATCTCCCTCTGATCCCATGGGCCTCAGTTTCTACATCTGTCGATGGGATGAAGCCATGTTCATACAGCTGCTGAGGGTCTCAGGAAAGGATGAATGGGAAAATGCAAGCTGTAGGTTGCCACACGTGGGGTGGGTGGGTGGAGTGAGTGGGGTGAAGAAGGTGGGGTGAGCTTCCAGACTCTCCTAGCCCTAAGAATCCTTAAGTAATGAAAATACATGGATGCGTATCACACTCACAGATTTATACTCACACACAGTTACACATGCACACACCTCTCACACGGATTCTCACACATCTCACACAGCCACACCCTCTCTCACACACATGCAGACACTCACTATACACACCCTTCCACACCCATAGACACACCATTAAATACACACACCCTCACACAGATACCAACTCCTCACACACACACCTTTGCACGTGCTTCACACATACACACCCCCTCACATGCACACTCTCGACATCACTTCTCACACATACCCTTAAACGCATCTTTGCATGCACAGAACCCTCACACACACACCCTCACACACGCACCTTACACCCCCTTACACACACTCCATACACACACTCCCTCACATGCACACTCAACATAGCGTCTCACACACACCCTTAAACACATCTTTGCATGCACGGAACCCTGACACACACACAGCTTCACAAACACACCCTCACACACACCCACTTTTCACACACACCCTTACACACACTCCATCAACGCACACACCTTCACATGCACACTCTCAATAGAGCCTCTTACACACACCTTTAAACACATCTTTGCATGCACACAGCCCTCACACACACACCTTCACACACACACTCACACACACCCTTACACACACTCCATCAACGCACACACCTTCACATGCACACTCTCAATAGAGCCTCTTACACACACCTTTAAACACATCTTTGCATGCACACAGCCCTCACACACACACCTTCACACACACACATCCCTTCATACACTTTATATACACACACATCCTCACACACACTCCATACACACCTTCACATGCACAGTCTCAACGTAACTTCTCACACACACCCTTAAACACGTTTGCATGCACATAACACACACACACCCTCACATGCACATTCTCAACATATCTTCTCACACACACCCTCAGACACACTCCACACACACACACCCCCTCACATGCACACTCTCAACATAGCTTCTTACACACATCCCCAAACCCTCACACCTCAACAAACACCGACACATCCATACACCGTCATATACACACACACACCCTCACATGCACACACTCAACATAACTTCTCACATACACCCTTAAGCACATCTTTGCATGCACAGAACCCTCACACGCACACACACCCTCACACACACTCCATATAGACACACACACCCTCACATGCACACTCTCAACATAGCTTCTCACACACCCCTTAAACACATCTTTGCATGCACAGAACCCTCACACACACACACACACACACTCTATATATATACACACATAGGGTGCTACATGTAGGGTGGGTAGATGGGGTGAGCTTCTAGACTCTCCCAGGTCAGTCTAAGAATCCTAAGTGATGAACATACATAGATGTGTATCACACGCACATATTTACACTCTCTCACACACAGTTACACATGCACATACCTCTCACATGCATTCTCACACATTTCACACAGAGCCACACCCTCTCACACACATGCAGACATACACACCCTTCCACACCCATAGACACTATTAAATACGCCCTCATGCAGACACCCCCTTCTCACACACCTTCACACACACACCCCCTCACGTGCACATTCTCACACACACCCTTAAACACATCTTTGCAGGCACATAACCCTCATACACACACACACACCCTCATACATATACCCCATATACATACACCCCTCACATGCACACTCTCAACATAGCTTCTCACACACCCTTAAACACGTTTGCACATACACAACTCTCACACACACACCTTCACACACGCACACACCCTCACACACTATATACACACACATCCTCACATGTACACGCTCAACATAGACTCTCACACATACCCTTAAACACATCTTTGCATGCACACAGCCCTCACACACACACCTTCACACATGACCTCACACATGTTCCCCAACAATCCGTCACATGCACACAAACTCTCATACACAGATGACCCACAATCCTCACGTGTTTGCTCACACATACCCTCACACATATGCACACAACCTCACACACACACCTCTCACACAAATGCACACACACTTATACTCCTCACGCCCATGCAGCCACCCCCCACACAGCCTCACACACATCATGTCCTTCAAATTAGACAGCCACTTTGAGGGGTTCGGCCAAGCTATGGTGGAGAACAGAGTGTCTGCTCACTCTGCCACCAGGCCTCTGCCCCACGGATGCCCAGAAACTGCTCCTTCTGGGCTTCCAATGACCACATGGAACCAAATTTCAATGGACACCCATATGCTGTCACTCTCCTCACCTGTGGGTGATGTCTCTCTTTCTTCCCCATCCTTGGTATCTGATGACCCCAATCATGAACTTTGAGCTCCCTGAGCAAAGGGGCCCTTTCTGTCTTATTCATATATGTATCCTCAGAGACCGACGATCAATAAATATTTGCTGAATGAGACGGAACGAGGGTGTGAGGCGTGGAGAAAGAGATGATCTACCTAGGCTAGGGCTTGGGGCTCTGGGAGTGAGGTGCAGGGAGAGGATGTGAGGGTGCCCTTCTCAGCCAATTTCAAGGCTTCCCTCCCTCCCCAGCTCTCAGCTAAGCCCTAGGCCCCTCCTGAGCCAGATCCTCCTCCCTATATACATCCCATCCTTGCCTCCTCCTGAATGACCCCAAGTTCTGGTAATATTTGGAACCTGCCTCCAGCAGCCATTTCTGACTCACCTCTCAGGGCTTCCCAGGTCCCTCTGGAGTTCGGTGGGAAGGGACCTAGCTTCGTTGGGAACCCAGGCCTTCTGTGATCCAACCCAGCCTCAATACACCCACACCACCATCTTCATTGCCCCAGTAGTTACTACGTGCAGGAACTGGGCTATGTGATTTGCACACAAATCCTCCCAACCATCTAGAAGGAAGGCCCTGGTGGCAGCCACATCCTAGAGTTAGGGAAACAGAGGCTCTAAGAGCAAAGTCTTTGGCTGAAGGTCAACAATGGGCAAGTGGTGATTCTGGGATTTGAACTCGGGCCCCCAGCTGTTCCTGGCCAAGTTTCCTCGACTTCCCACACTGGGTCTGGCACCCCCTTCTGGGCTTCCCCATCCAAGCAATGCACCTTCCTTGCTATCCTCATCTGTCCCTTCACCTGCCTCCCCCACTGAGCCAGAAACTACTCAGGGGCAGTGGGGTGGACAACAGTGGTGTCTTTGCTAAGCCAGGGCAATGCCTCAACTGGGAATTGCCTTAGGTCAGGAAGCTGGCTTGCCTGGGAGATGATGACACCTCCCCCACCTCCCCCACCTTCCCAACTGAGGACAGCCTAAGTCAATGACTGATTGACACAGGCGTACAAAACCCCCGGCCCCCTTTTGTTTTCTGTGTCTACCACTTCATCATGAGGGCCTAGACCAATGCCTGGCACATAGCAGAAGCATAGTGAATGTTTGTTGAATGAATAAATGAATGTCTCTTCTTCCCCCCACCTAGATATCTGCATTTCTCAATTCCTATCCAGGTCTTCTCTAAATCTTCAAGGCCGTCCTCTCCTTACCTGCCAGGTATCCTCACCTGCTTTGTTCACCCTGGCTGGCCTTGATTCCATAGCAAAGTGCTTTGGCAGCTGCTTGTACACCTCAGGAATTCAGCTGCATATAGGGGGTGAGAGGGAGTCTGAGCTGAGGGAGGTGGTGAGACCCCCACCCTAGCTCAACCTGGAACACTCTGCCTTTATCAATTTCCACAAGGTTTTGTTTAGACAAAAGTGCTCTGCACCTGCAAAGACTGAGAAGACCTTTGACATGTATTTTCCTTCTGTCCCACCCACTCCCTTGATGGGGAGCACACCCTTCCTCACACTGCCTCATCCAAATTTTGTAGAAAATTGCTTCTGTCCCATCTAGACTGGAACTCCTCAAGGAGAGCTGCAGCCTAGGGGTTGAAAGTGTGCACTCCGGAGTCACAAAGACCTTGGGCAAGTTATTTCACCTCTCCTAGCCTCCGTTTCTGTAGCTGTAAAATGGGAAAGTAATAGAACTAGTATCTGAGCACTGGGCAAGAGTTTAACAAGATTAATCATCTCAGGCCAGGTTCAGTGGCTCATGCCTGTAATCTCAGCACTTTGGGAGGCCAAGGCGGGACGGTCACTCAAGCCTAGGAGTTAGAGACCAGCCTGGGCAACATGGCGAAACCCCATCTCTACAAAAAATACAAAAATTAGCTGGGCATGGTGGTGTGCACCTGTAATCCCAACTACTCAGGAGGCTGAGGTGGGAGGATCACTGGAGGCTGGCATGTTGAGGCTACAGTGAGCCATGATCGCACCACTGTACTCCAGCCTGGGCAACAGCACAAGAACCTGTCTCAAAAAAACAAAACAAAACAATAACAGAAGATAAAATACAAAACAAAAATAATGAATCATCTCATGTGCTAAACACAGCGCCTGGCTCATGGCAAATAATAAATGGTACCTTCTAGTATTTGTTAAATTACCCAAGCAAGTGCCTTGGGCTTGCCTAGTAATTAATTATCAAAATTACCATACTTTCCTTTGGCAAAGGAAGTTAAACCATGGATGTACGTGAAGCTCAGTTTGCTCTGGTGTGGTTATTTTCGAGAGGCCTAAGAGGGTATGTGATAGTCATAATCCCTGGCCTCTAGCAAAAGCCACTAATTCTGGGTGGACATTGGAGACATTCTGCATGGTATTGCCAAGTGGGCCCTCATCCTTTGCTACAAAAAGAATCCCATGTCCTGCTGTTTCTTAGGCATCTAGATTTCCACTAGATCCAGGCGTAGTGTGCAAAGACAGCTGAGAAAATTGGAAGAGGCCATGGTTTCTCATATCCCAGATCTGCCCGTGTATCTGCCGCAGCTAGTACGGGACTCACTCATAGTGGATCCTCAATAAATGCTGTGGAGTGAACAAAGGAATACAGGAATAAATGGATTTGAGATCTCCCATGTAATTTCAGCATCCAGCATTAGATGTTTCTTGATATATATTTTTGGAATGAATGAATACATTCTAGGTTTGCCATCATATCCTCAGCGTTGGGCCTAGGTCCTAGCACAGAGGCCTCTGATGAATATTTATAGCAGAAATGAACTAGATCCACTATTTCCCAGAAAGCAGCTGAGCTTCCCTCGCAGTTGCCCCCATCCCTTTCCTCTTGTCTCATACTCACAGTCCTCAGGTCAAGCCACCAGCCTGGCTTGGCGTTAGCCAGCTGGGAAAGGAATCTGGGAGAGAAAGCAAGTGAAGCTCCCCAAGATGCACAATTGGAAGAGTCTCTAGCCAGCTCTCCAGGAAGCTCTGGGGGCGCTGCTCTCGGGAAACACCCCCCAAGATAGACTGAGCTGGAAGGAGCTGTCTGTAGTGATTCACTGACACTGTCACGGAGCCCTCCTCTGCATGGCTTTGGCATCAAATGCAACCACACACACATACCACACACACACACACACACACACACACACACACACACACACACACACACACACACACACACACACACACACACACACACACACACACACACACAGAGCAGGCACTATGCCCTGCTGGACAGAATGGGCTGCAGGGATGTGCATGAACAAAACGCACCCCAGACAGCCCGTGCATGCGGACGGACACTCTCCCCAGGCCAGGCCCTGCCATCCTATCTCAAATACACTTTGCCTCCACCGAGGCAGGCAGTGACCACAGACCACCAGGTGGTACCACCAAGTGATAACACTGTCTGTCAACACGGGAGACCCTCTCATGGACAACGGAACCTCTCCCAGCCAGGAGCTGAGGCTCAGCGTTTACAGCCAGTGCAGGCTCAAGGACGAGTCATGTGTCCCCCCCAACTTCCTGGAGGCATTGGTGAGCTTTCCCTGTCTGTGTCCCGCCCGCCCACATCTGTCCCATGAGCAGGCAGCCACCTCCTCCTCTGTCCCTGCTGGGATCAACTCTCCACTAGGAACCAGGAGATGGCTCAGATCCTGCAGAGTGGCCCGGTGTGCAGGCTGTACCGGTGTCCCTAAAAGCATCTGTGGATCCTGGCCAGGGCCCTCCTTGGCCCTCAGTTGTGCTCCAGGACAGGTGGCCCTCTGAAGCGCGTGGCCTCCCCCTCAGCTCCGGCCTCCAGTACGCAGCCTCTCCGTGCCTGCTTCCCACAGGGGTCTCATGCCAGCCGAGCAATGGTGCCACCCACAGCATGAGCTCTGAGGCTGGCAGGTTGGAGGGACCCGGGCTTAGAGACCCAGACAGGCCAGCAAGGAGAACCAGCTCTGTTGGGGGTGTTGAGGGCAGAGCTGAAACCCTAAAGCCTCATCTGTGCCGACTGATCCCTCCTTCACCCATCAGGTCTCCTGACACTGTCTGGGGGGAGCCCCTGCGGCTGCGTGACCGGAGGGGAAGGACACGGGGCTGGCCTGTGGTCCCCTTGGGTACCCTTCATGTGAGGCTGAGGTGACAGGGGTCAGGGATGCTGCAAGACCCTGTAACGCTTCAGGAAAAAGAGCCCTACGGTAAGCCCCCACCCCACGATGCCCAGCTCGGGCGCACCAGGTCCTCGTGCCTGGGGAGCTGAGCCCCCGCCTGGGTACTCACCAGCTCCGGCAAGGCCTCACCCTGGCATGGTGGCGGTCACCCCCTCTCAGACAGTGCTCCCCATCTGGAGAGGCCAGCGGCACTAATCAGCCGCCTGGCGTGGTGCAGGCCGAACGACTGGGGTTTAATTGACACCAGGTGGCCCCTCCCCAGGGGCAGGCTGGGAGGCGGCTCTGCCGGGTTGGGAGGCCAAGCCTTGGGCAGGGGGGTTGCACCCAGACCAGGCCAGTTCAGGCTTCCCTGGGAGAGACAAGGGCAGTCAGGCAGTCGCCGGCCACCCCTCCCTTCCTCTCCTGCCTGCTGCCTCCATGGCATGGCCCTGGCTTCCCTAGGCTCTGACCTTTCTTTCATTTAGAGGTGGCAGCGGCAGTGGCAGTGTCTGCCCAGGAGGAGGGTGGCTCAGGTTTCCCCCCCAGCTGGCTGGGGACAGCCAGGATCGAGTGCACTGTGTCTGCAGGGACCAGGCTGTGCCCGCCGGATCCTGAGTGAAGCCACTGATGGCAGTCACAAAGGATCCCATGAACTATCTTTTATTGAACACTTACTAGGCACCAGGCCAGGCGTGGTGCCCACTGCCCCCTCTTAAATCTCATGTGCCCCCAAAAGGTGGGCCTGACTTACTTTGCAAGATGAGGAAACAGAGACTCAGAGAAGCTAAGCTTCTTCTCCAAGGTCACACAGCAGAAGAGCCAGAACACACATTCAGCTGTATCTGACACTGAGTCAGGGATTTTCATGGCCACTTGCAAAGTAGAGAATGTCATCCCCATTTTTGAGATGAGGAAATCGAGGCTTAGAGAGGGGAAGCCAGTTTTCAAAGTCACACAGCAAAGTACAGAACGTGGATTTGCCAGTAGGTGTGTTGGGGCAGGTTGCCAGGGAAAGTAAAGTCCACTGCTAAAATATAAGCCTTCTTTCCTGACCCACATGTGTTCCTGCTTATATTAGGGCTCCAGGTTTGAGCCACAGTTTGGGGTTTGGGAGAAAGAGCACTGGACATAGAGTCAGAAAACCTGTGCCCAACTTGCTGTGTGACCTTTAGCAAGTTACTCCACCTCTCTGGGCTTGGCTGCAGCTGCTGTGAACCTCAAATGGGACATCCCATGGAAAAGGCTTTGTGACTTGGGTGCACAGGGCAGGATGAGGGAGTACCAAAGTAGCCCCACTCTGCCCTGGGAGCCCTTCACAAAGGCCCCCAACCCTGTTCTTTCTCTTTACTGCCAGCAGCAGGACTCAGCAGTGAGGAGCACACAGGTTCCGCAAGTGTACAGGGTTCAGATCCTGGCTCTAATCTGAGTCTCACAAACTGCATGACCTTCAGAAGTCATTCTACTCTCTAGTCTCAATTTTCCCTTTCTAAAAATGTGCTCCCGGGCGCTCCCACCCTGCCTGGGCTGCGTGAAAATAAATGAGATAATACTCAGCACCTGCCTCCTTATTCGACAACATTTATTGAGCACCTGCGAGACATGGGTCACTGTGCTGGGGATATAATTTGTACAGGAACAGTATTCTTGTAAAAACAAAGTCAGTTGGCCAGATGCGGTGGCTCACACACTTTGGGAGGCAGAGGCGGGCAGATCACCTGAGGTCAGGAGCTCGAGCCCAGCCTGGCCAAGATGGTGAAACCCTGAAAAAAATTAGCCAGACATGGTGGTGGGCGCCTGTAATCCCAGCTACTCAGGAGGCTGAGGCAGGAGAATTGCTTGAACCTGAGAGGTGGAGGTTGCACTGAGCCAAGAACATGCCAAACAAACAAACAAACAAAACAAAAAACCAAAGTCAGTCATTCATGCCCTTGTGGTGGAGACAGACAAATGTAAAAACCCCACAAAAATAAATATGTGATTCCTTGTGTTACGTGCTCAACAAATAGAAGCAGCTATTATTGTTGTTGTTCACGCATTTATTCCACAAAAGAACTCACTGAGCACCTACTATGTGCCAGGTACTCTTCTAGGCATTGGGGATATAGCAGTGACCAATACAGACAAGGCTGTCCACTTGAATAATTAACCATGATAATAAATAGCAATAATTAACCATGACAACATATAGCAATAATAATTATTATATTACTATTCTCAGGCAACGCAGGTTCTCCCCAACACATTGGATGCCCTGGTTTTCTCACTGGTAGAATTACATACTTGTCTGCTGCCATCTGGCCCTCTGGGAGCTCCAAGCTGGAGCATGGGATTCCAGAATGTTCTTAGGGCTGATCCTCAGTGAAGCTCATGGGCTCTTTTTGGTCTGACTTGTGGGCACTCTGGCAGGTGGCTCATCCCCCTGGCATAGACCCAGACCCCACGTGGGTTGGGAGAAGCTGAGCCTGTGACTCAGCCAGCCTGGCTTGTCAAGCAGAGATGAGAAGGGAGAAAGCAGCTGGCTGGGCTGTTAGCCATGGGGCCCTCCCAAGCCAGGCATAGGGCAGGTGCCTGGGGGACAGAGTGGGGCTTTGAGATGACAAGGGAAGGGCTCTAAGCTCAGGTGACTGCACCCTGGTGGTGGCGAACTGTCTCTAGTAAAGATAATTTTTTTTTTAGACAGAGTCTCGCTCTGTTGCCCAGACTGGAGTGCAATGGCACGATCTCTGCTCACTGCAACCTCTGTCTCCCAGGTTCAAGCGATTCTCCAGCCTCAACCTCCTGAGTAGCTGGGATTACAGGCATGCATCACCATGCCTGGCTAATTTTTTTGTATTTTTCATAGAGACGGGGTTTTGCCATGTTGGCCAGGCTGGTCTCAAACTCCTGACCTCAGGTGATCCACCTGCCTCAGCCTCCCAAAGTACTGGGAATACAGGCATGAGCCACCACGCCTGGCCAAGAATATTCTTATAAGAATCACAGAGTACGCTGCCTTGTAAGAGAATGAGCTTCTCATCAATTAAATAACTCCAGCAGGATGCTATAAAGGGGACTCCAGAATTGCCTGTTCATTTGTCAGATATATCCATAAGACTGAGCTCTACCTTCTAAGTCTTGTTTACACCATCATACCTCCAGTGTGTGGCACAGAGCACATCACATAGCAGTCAGCAAATATTCCTTATATTCATATATGCACAGATCAGATTGTTCTTTCTGGCTTTGACCACATGAGACTTTGACAACAAGTAGCCCTGCCATTTTATTCATTTGTCTCTTCATTCAACAAATATATCCTGAGCACCTACTATGTGCCAGGCACTCTTCTAGGCACTGGGGATATAGTAGTGATCAATACTGATAAAAATTTCTGCCTTCATGAAGTCTACCATCTCATGATTGGACTTCCATTTTTATTTTTTAGAGATGGGGTATTAGTCTGTTCTCACACTGCTCATAAAGACATACCCGAGACTGGGTAATTTAGAAAGGAAAGAGGTTTAATGGACTCATAGTTCCACGTGGCTGGGGAAGCCTCACAATCATGGTGGAAGGTGAAGGAGGAGCAAAGTCACGTCTGACATGGCAGCAGGCAAGACAGAGCTTGTGTAGGGGAAGATAAAACCATCAGATCTCATGAGACTTATTCACTATCATGAGAACAGCATGGGAAAGACCCACCCCCATGAATCAATGACCCCCCATCGGGTCCCTCCCACAACATGTGGGAGTTATGGGAGCTACAATTCAAGATGATATTTGGGTGGGGACACAGCCAACCCATATCAGACAGGGTCTTGCTTTGTCACCTACGTTGGAGTGCAGCAGTGTGGTCATGGCTCACTGCAGCCTCAAACTCCTGACTGATCTTCCCATCTCAGCCTACTGAGTAGCTGGGACTATAGGCATGTGCCACCATGCCTGGCTAATTTTTTCATGTTTTTCAGAGATGGGGTCTCACTCATGACTGGACTTTTAACTAGGTAATTTCCACAGGTGTGAATCATATTAATCACAATGATAGCCATTGCCTTAGGTTTCTGAACCTTGGCCCTATTAACATTTGGCTGGATAACTGTGGCAAGGGGCTGTCCTGTGCATTGTAGGATTTTAGCAGCATCCCTGGCCTCTACCCACTAGATGCCAGTAATAACCTCCCTTCCGCCTCCACTTATGACATCCCAAAATGTCTTTAGACATTGCCAGCGACCCTGAAGGAGTAATAACATTGTCCCTGGTTGGAAATCACAGTCATCTATTAAGCACCAACTATGCGACAGACACTTTGCATTCATTAATTTACTTGATCTCTAAAATAACTCCAGGAGGCAGGGTTAACTACTATTTCCATTTTACAGAGGAGGAAACAGAAAAGACCAGTCACTTCTTATGGTTCCCAATCGGTGCACCTAGCCCTCTGATGCGCAGCTGCCAGCCCCTCCCATGCTGAGCCCATGCGCAGCTGCATAGAACAAGCCTACAGCAGCGTGTCTCTTTCCTGGACTTTTGCAGATTTCTCTTCCGGTTCTACTCTGTGGCCTCTTGCAGAGCACAGGAATTGGGACCTCCAGAGAAGCAGCGACCACTAGAAAAATACTGCAAGCTGCAGATATAATTGTAAGCTTTCTAGTAGCTGCATTCAAAAGGTAAAAAGAAACAGGCAGCATTAATTATAGTAATTAATACACTTCAATCCAGTATCATTGAGAACTATCATGTCGGTGTGTAATTAATTAAAATTTATTAATGAGCTAGTTTAGTCTTTTTTGGCACCTCATCGAAATCTGGTGTGTGTTCTGCACTTGCAACTTGATTCAGACCAGCCACATCTTAAGGGTTCAGCAACCACGTGTGGTCAGTGGCTCCCGATTGAGGAATGCGGATCTGGAAAGTTTTGTTGACTGAGGGAATGAAGACAGGAGGCAGGATATTCTCAGCAAAATGGGCAAGGTGGCCCTGAGCCCACAGATTCTGAGGGTTGCCACACTCTACTGTCACTTTCCATTATTTGTCTCTCTCTGCTGCTCGGCTGGGCTCCTCTGTGTTTATCTGTCTTTCTGTCCCTGGAGCTGAGCTCCATGGTGGGCCTTTGTAGGAGAGGCAGTTTGGAATCAGAGTGGCTGGAATCAGAGGCCAGGGCGCCATCCTGGCTTTATCATACAGGTGCCTGAGCCACAGCCTGTTTCCTCATCTGTGAATTGGGGATGAATTGCTATTCCCCAGAACTTTCTGCCGTAATGGACACATGGACACCAAGGTGGTAGCCACTAGCCACACATGGCTATTAAACACTTGAAATACGGCTGGTGTGACAGAGGAACTGGTTTTCAAATTTTATTTAATTGTAATTAATTTAAGTGGAAGTAGCTGCCTGTGGTTCATGGCTATTGCATTGGACAGCGCAGCTTCAGAGAGTTACTGGAGGATTAAGTATAAAGCCCCGTGGCACAGAGCAGGCGTTCAGCACCTGGTGCTTTATTCCCGTGGTGGGTGGGTCCTCAATGATTGTTTGTAGAGGTCCCCTTGAGGGTTCAGCTGACTGCTGATGGTGACTGAGAGGAAATTGCCCACGGCTGGGGACACCATCTGAGGGGATTAGAGGAAACAGCCTCTCACACAGTCCTGGGAAGAGTGCCTGTTGCTACGAGCCAGACTGGAAAGCCTCATAATTCACAGAGCATCGGTCAGATTCTTCAGAAGGGTCTTGCCTGAGTAGTGGGAAATAATTAGCCCTAAATGAAATGCAGCCCTGAGTCTGTCTCACACATCTTAAAAGCAATGCTTCAGGAGCGCAGTCTGGCGTTCAGACCCCAGCTCAAATCCCAGTTCTGCCTGCTGTATTACCTGCTGTGTGACTTAGAGCAAGTTGGTTCTCTCTAAGCCTCAATTTCTTCACCTCTCAAATGGGCATGTATAACAACAGTGCTTACCTCATGGGGCCTTTGAGAGGACTCAATGAGCCCTCAGCAAAGTGTTCAATAAATGGTAGCAATTATTGCTGTTTGATTGCAATGGAATGCAATGGAATTTATGTTTAAAAAGCGCTTGGTGGATGGGCTCGTGGCTTGCGCCTGTAATTCCAGCACTTTGAGAGGTCAGGTTGGGTGGATCACTTGAGGTTGGTAATTCAAGATCAGCCTGGCCAATATGGTGAAACTCCGTCTCTACTAAAAGTACAAAAATTAGCTGGGCATGGTGGCATGTACTTGTAATCCCAGCTACTCAGGAGACTGAAGCAGAAGAATCGCTTGAACCCAGGAGGTGGATGTTGCAGTGAGCCAAGATCGTGCCACTGCATTCCAGCCTGGGCAGCAAAGTGAGACTTCATCTCAAACAAACAAACAAAAAAAACTACACAAAGAAAGTGTTCCTATGAGAATTACAGGAGTGGCTGTTAGAATGTTAGAAGCAAAAGCCTGCAGAGGTGGGGGAAGGGCACACATAAATGGCAACCTCTAAGTGTCCCAAGTCAGTGAGACTAAGAGCTGCGGTTCAAACCCCTGGTATCTAAGTCCAGAATCCAGGGACTCTAAAAAACGTTTTAAAGTTGATACATAGTATTTGCACATATTTATGGTGTAGGTGTGATATTTTGTTACATGCATAGAATATATAATGATCAAAGTGGCCCCCAAACACTTGTCTATGAACTGCTGTTTCCACCTCACTGGCATTTGGAGAAACGAGAAAATATAAGAGCATTTCCATTTTTATTCTTCAAATTAAGGCTGTACTAATCTTGGGGTAATAGATAGCCTTTCTTTTATAAAACGATGTTGATACTAAGTTGGAAAGATCATGTTTTTGTTTTGCTTTGGTTTTTTTAATGTCTTTACTTGGCAAAATAAAAAGCTGAGACAATATATCAGGATCTCTAAACTTTCTTTTTTTTTTTCCTTTCATCTAATGGTCCAGGGAACATGGACTATTAGGCTGCCTGGTTTGTAAAAGGTCTCAGAATATACTTTGAATTTTTCCCATGTCTGAGAGCAGTGTTTATCAAGGTGTTCCACGGAGCATGAATCCACCAAGAAATAGTGAAAAAAGGGTTCTGAAGCCAAGTCAGTTGAGAAACCTACCTACTCTAGCCTCTCCTAAGGGAGTTATAACGTTCATGGGCATATTAAAGACTGACAGACCGGGCACGGTGGCTCACGCCTGTAATCCCAGCATTTTGGGAGGCTGAGACGGAAGGATTACTTGAGGCCAGGAGTTGGAGACCAGCCTGGCCAACATGGTGAAAATCCACCTCTACTAAAAATACAAAAATTAGCAGGGTGTGGTGGGTGGCACATGTCTGTAATCCAGCTTCTTGGGAGGCTGAGGCAGGATAATCTCTTGAACCCGGGAGGCGAAGGTTGTGGTGAGCTGAGATCACACCACTGCACTCCTGCTTGGTCAACAGAGCAAGACTGATATGATTTGGCTGTGTCCCCACCCAAATCTCAACTTGAAT
Organism: Hylobates moloch; assembly: GCF_009828535.3. Lineage (NCBI taxonomy): Eukaryota > Metazoa > Chordata > Mammalia > Primates > Hylobatidae > Hylobates > Hylobates moloch. The sequence goes on along the minus strand of NW_026652287.1, from coordinate 15,436,761 downwards.
TGTTATCTCCCAGAATTCCCACGTGTTGTGGGAGGGACCAGGGGAGGTAGTTGAATCATGGGGGCCAGCCTTTCCTGTGCTGTTCTCATGATAGTGAGTAAGTCTCACAAGATCTGATGGGTTTATCGGGGCTTTCCGCTTTTGCTTCTCTTATTTTTCTCTTGCGGCCACCATATAAGAAGTGCCTTTTGCCTCCCACCATGATTCTGAGGCCTCCCCAGCCATGGGGAACTGTTAGTCCAATTAAACCTCTTTTTGTTTGCAGTTTCAGGTATGTCTTTATCAGCAGCATGAAAATGAACTAATATGAAGACTCTGTCTCAAAAAAAGAAGAGTCTGACAAGTCCTGCTGCAAAGAGCCAATTTAACTTAGTTTCACTTAGTGCCCTTTTTCTTTCTTTTTTTTCCTTTTTTTTGAGATGGAGTTTTACTCTTGTTGCCCAGGCTGGAGTGCAATGGTGCCATCTCGGCTCATTGCAACCTCTGCCTCCCTGGTTCAGGCAATTCTCCTGTCTCAGCCTCCTGAATAGCTGGGATTACAGGCACCTGCTGCTATGCCCAGCTAATTTTTGGTATTTTTAGTAGAGAGGGGATTTCACTATGTTGGCCAGGCTGGTCTCGAACTCCTGACCTCATGTGATCCACCAGTCTTGGCCTCCCAAAGTGCTGGGATTACAGGTGTGAGCCACCACGCCCGGGCCCCTTTTGCTTTTTGACCATATTCACTAACCTCTCATGAACACATTTCAGGAAAACACCAAGTCCTGGATGAAGCCACTGATCTTGGAGCTTAAGGATGTGTGTTTCCTTGTTTGGCTTGTTAGCTGCTGAGATGACATTTTCCATGTTCATAAACCCCCAGGGGAGCTCCAGGAGTTATAAATGGTGCAGGAAAAACAATGACCCAATTGTCAAACACTACTGTAATTTGGAGCCCTGGGAAGGGCAGGGACTTACATTTAGAGCACTCCCAGCTGCCTGCCTGCAGTCATGGAAGCAGCAACTCACCCCCAGGAGCAACCATTGCAGACTGCTTGGACAAACAGTTATTGTTGGGCATGTTTTGGAAACTAATGTTAATGTCAGGTGAGGCCTGCAGGGACCCAGCCCCAACCAGAGGGCAGTGGTGGCCAGAGGTAGTGGGGAGGGATTGGCGTGTAAGAGTGTGTGGGGTGAGCAGTAGGAATTTGCATGTCCTGAAGTTGGGCAAGTGTGGATGTGGGTGTGCATGTGGACGATAGAGTGTGTATCTCTGTGCACACGTGTGTGTGCATGTGGACGATAGAGTGTGTATCTCTGTGCACACATGTGTGTGTGCATGTGTGAGCATATGGGTCAGCTCCCGGAAGGTAAGGCGGGGACTTGAGGGTGGGGCCACGTCTGGAACCTGTAGGCATATGAAAAGAGGGTCCCAGCCAGGGGTGAGAGTCCCCGCTTTGGCCAACCCCACCCTTACCTGGAGCCCCAGCCACCTGCACAGGCCATACCTGCCTCACCCTGGACATGACCCTACCCGAACTCCCTGGAGCCTCTTGGAAGATGTATGAAATGCTCAAGGGGGACAGTGGTCTTCCCCCAGAGCTCGTTTCAGGATGGGGGAAGCACGGCTCGCACCGTGCATGTGGGGTTTGTATGGCTGACCACATCAACTGACTGGCTGCCTCTGGACCAGCACTGCCTGTGAGCCTAAGCCCCAAATTTTAGCCTGGCATTCGAGGCCCTCAACAAACGTGCCCCATCCAAGTCCCAATCCTGCTTCCCAGAATGCCCTGAAGTAAAACATGCCCTGAAGTCTTACTCTGTGCTAAACACTGAAAGTTTTTTACATCAAGTCAATGAGGATTCACAACTTTTTGAAATAGGCACTTTCATGATTTCCATTTTACAGATGAGCAAGCCAAGGCTCCAAGAGGTGAAAGGACTTACCCAAGGTCACACAGCGGCTAAGTGGTGTTTTGGCCACAACATAAACTCATATCGGGGGTTTCCTGACTATGCATACAAGATGCTTCTGCTCAGAGGTGGCGGCAGTCTCCCTGAGGTTAGTGTCTTTGGTTTGCTTTTCTGAAAATGTGACTGTGCAAGTGACAAGAGACCCAGGTTCAAATCCCAGCTCTGGCCCTTTCTAGCTGTGTGGCTTTGAGCACATAGCACATGTCTCTGAGCCTTGGCTTCTGCAACTACGGAATGGGGATGACTGTTTTCAACTCCAAGGGTCTTGACTAAGCTGGGCAATGTCTGAATGAATGATCATTAAATGTGTGAGCTGGTAGCATCCCTGGCCCTATGCCCACCGCAAAGATGGCGTTCAGGAATGCTGGCTTGGATTTCAGTCTGTCCCTTAGCAATTTACATCACGTCTCTTGCTGTGTCTGTAAAGTGAAAGCAGATGACTTGCTCTCCAACCAAGGTCTTTCAGTTCTTCCGTGAACACTGTCCAATTGCTCCCCACTGTAACCCAAGCCAGTGTGCCCCACCATGCCCTGTACTTGCAGGATTTCTCAACCCCAGCACCACTGGCATTTTGGGCTGGATAATTCTTGTCGTGGGGGGCTGTCCCATGCATTAGAGGATTTGAACAGCATCCTGGGCCTCTAGCCATTAGATGCCATTAGCATCCCTCAGTTGGACATTGCCAAGTTCCCTGGGGGGCAACATCGTCCCTGGTTGAGAAGCACTGATTCATTGCAATGGCTTTTCGTTGCCTCTTGTCTTCCCTGGAAGTCATCAAGAATTGCAATTCAGGCCAGAAGAGGTGGCTCACACCTGTAATTGCAGCACTTTGGGAGGCTGAGGCAGGAGGATCACTTGAGCCCAGGAGGTCGAGACCAGCCTGAGTAACACAGAGAGACCTCTGTGTTACAAAAAATAAAAAAAAATTAGCTGGGTGTGGTGGCACGCACCTGTAGTCCCAGCTTCCTGGGAGGCTAAGGTGGGAGGATCGTCTGAGCTCGGGAGGTTGAGGCTGCAGTGAGCTGAGATGGTACCACGGCACTCCAGCCTGAGCAACAGGGTGAGACCCTGTCTCAAACAAAATAAAACAAAACAAAATAAACAAAAAAACCAAATTGCAGTTCAGAGCATGGGCCCCAGATTCAAATGGTCTGGGTATGAATCTCGGCTCCACACTTCCCACTGTGTGATGTTGAGGAAGTCACTTAACCTCTCTGAGGCTCAGGAGCTTCATCTGCATAACAAGAACAATACTGCATTTGCCACTTGGGACCATGGTGAGGGTTAAGTGAGATGACAAATGTAATGTGCTTAGCACTGTTCCTGGGAACTGAATGATGGGAGATGGGAGATGTGGGTGGGCTCTGGAGAGTCTCATTCTGGGCAAAGGTGAGGAGGAGTCCAGGACTAGAGGGGTTTCAGAGGCCTTGTCCCTGCCACCCAGGCAGCTGGGCAGGCACCTCATCTGTGCCTGTGTTTCTGGTTACCAGGCACTTGCCCTGAAGCCTGTGCACAGAGGTTAATGAGCTGTTTAGTTCCGATTACTCACAAGGTTTCCCTCACTCAGCTCAGCACCTGCTGTGCCTGATTGATGGCGACCCCATGGCTGCAGAAGACCACAAGCCAGAACCAGGATAATCAATTAGTTCCAGGCCCCAGGAAAGACTCTTCCCCTTCTCTTATGACTGCAAAAGGAGAGAGGAGGATGGAAGGTTCTGGTATTGTCTCACACCGCCTCCCCACGTCAACACTCTCCCAGAGCTAAATGTCAGATCTGGGCTTGAAATAGCTAATGTGTATTGGTTGTTTATGCCAGAAATTGTGCTAAATGTTTTACCTGCTTTTAATCCTGACCACGACTCTCTGAAATGAATGTAATTATTATCCCAATTCTACGGTAGAAAAAAAAACTGAGGTTCTGAGAGTTGATGTCATTGCCCAGTTGGGTCACCCGGCTGGTCTGAGTGAGACAGACATGCAGATACTGTAGGAGACTTTCACTATTTGCAACCTCAGTTTCCCCTTGTGTAAAATGGGCCAACTCATACACCCACCCCATCTGAATGTGGTAAGTGGGAATAAATCATGCTTCTGAAGGTGCGTCAAAAAGTTTACAGTGCTAGATACCAATTGCTATTCTCTGAGAGAGAGATTGAGGGTGAGACGGGTCTGGGGTAACTCAGCAGAGATTAGCATTCTAGGGTGCAGACGGTCACTCATGGTGGAGTTTGCCCTTAGGCAGTAATGTTAGAAATGAACCACAGTCATACTTTTTTTTTCTTTTGAGACAGAGTTTCACCCTGTTGCCAAGGCTGGAGTGCAGTGATGCGATCTTGGCTCACTGCAACCTCCACCTCCCAGGCTCAAGAGATCCTCTTGCCTCAGCCTACCAAGTAGCTGGGACCACAGGCGCCCAGCACCATGCCTGGCTAATTTTTTTGTATTTTTAGTAGAAACGAGGTTTCACCATGTTGCTCAGGCTGGTCTTGAACTCCTCCTAAGTTCAAGCGACCCACCTGCCTCGGCCTCCCAAAGTGCTGGGATTACAGGTGTGAGCCACCATGCCCAGCCTAGCAATAAATATTCAAACCAGCAACTCATGTATTTAAGAACACTTACTAGGCACTGGTCACTGCTCCAAGTACTGATGTTAATTCATGTAAGCCTCATAACGCTGGGAGGTAGGTACTACAGGTACAATAATTATGCCCATTTACAGATGAGACAACGGAGGCTCAGAGCAGCCAAGCGACCTGGCCAGGGCAACATAGCTTGCACGTGGCAGTGCCATTTAATAGAATTAGACTCCAGCCTGTCAATCTGCTCCCTTCCAGCGCATGCTGAGAAGGACTTACCAGGACAGATGAGGCCAGTTCTTCCATCTCTCAGCGGCAGCTCCTCTAGGGAGGGGCCTGGGAGTTCCAGTCAGATTTGCCGGGTAGCCTGTTTCTCCATCTTCAGTTATTCTGCTGTTGAATGAGTTGAATAGTCCCAGCCTCACTGGTTTTCCAGGTCAGGTGAGATCTTGTTTCATAAAAGCACTTTATAAAGTGGCTTTTAAAAACCCAAGGTACTTAGAAGCCCGTCATGCTGTGTGTGGCCCCAAGAGGGCTATGAGCTTTGGGTTCTGACCTTGGGCTGGGCCAGTTACTTCATCCCTCTGCACCCAGCCTTCCCATCTATAAAATGGAATTGCGTAGTTGTGGGGATTAATCTGGGTACAGATCACATGCTCAATGTGGAGAGCTGTAGTTGTGTGCACATCCGTGTATATTTCTGCATTCACACGACAAATTCATGGACGAATTTCTGCATTTGTCCCTAGGGAGAGAATGCATTTTTGCCCGGCTGGCTGGAAGAATACTTGGCCAGGCTGTGATAACTTGGATTACAGTGCAGGAAACATTCATTTCCTTCCCCCTCCCACTCTGGGTGGAGTTTACAGTCCTGTCCTATTGAAAGGCTCAGTTATTTCACTTGCTTGACCCAATGAAATGTTAGTGCATATGGTTTGAGATGATGTCGTGAATGTGTCTCTACAAGCTGGTTGGCTTGGCTTTTTTTTTTTTTTGAGACAGGGTCTTGCTCTGTCACCCAGGCTGAAGTGCAGTGGCACAATCATGTCTCACTGCAGCCTCAACTTCCCAGGCTCAAGTGATCCTCCCACTTTTGCTTCCTGAGTAGCTGGGACTACAGGTGACTGCTGCCATACCTGGCTAATTCTTTTTTTTTTTTTTTTTTTTTGTAGAGATGAGGTTTCACCATGTTGCCCAGGCTGGTCTCAGACTCCTGGGCTCAAGCAATCTGCCTGTCTCAGCCTCCCAAAGTACTGGGATTACAGGCTTAAGCCATCACTCCCAGGCTTGTTTGGCTCATATGTTCTGATGATCTTTCACGGGAAAAGCATGCCTCAGGGAGTTTCTTCTTCAGCCTGGCACCTGAAACAGGGAGACATGTGGAGCTGACTTGAACTTGACCTGAAGCCTAAAGAGGAGCCTCTTAGGTAAACCCAAACTAGAATCGCAGACCCACGAGCACGAGGATAAATGTTAGCTGTTGTAAGCTATGGAGTTTGGGGGAGGCTTGTTACACAGCATTACCGTGGTGATAGCTGGCTGATACACTGGCCAATGTCATAATTAGAGCTTCTTTCTGTACAACAGACAACAATAGAATTCAGACCTGTCTTGGCGGTAGTGCAATGCAGTAATTCTCAAATTTTTTATTGGCATAAATAATTCAGACGTTGGTTTCTCACTAAACATTGCACTAAACACAAGAAACAACAGGCTTGCCGGCTCAGAGGCACACAAACTGTCCAACAGCCCAAGTTAGAAATACTTTTTTTAGAAGTGTAGAAAACTTTATAAATGATTCTGTACAAATATACACAGTGGACCCTCCATCCATCTGGCCTTTCTTTCCTGGATGGCAACTGAATAGAGTGTTCTTTCTCAGCAACAAGACCTTGGCAACAAGTGAGAAAGAGAGAGACAGAGACGGAGACAGATAGAGATAGAAACGGAAAGGAAAAGAAAGAAGTGGCCACAAAAAAGAAAACATGAAACCACCTTCTTACATCAACTCATTCTGCAACAGTCAACACAAACAAACATGGAGAAAAGAATATGGACCATTGGTCCGCGTTGGTCTGTACAAGAATTAGTCTTTATATATATAATATATATGTATAATATTTATAGGTCTATATACTTTGTGTATAGAAAAAGATAACAGCATAATTTACATATAGAGAAAGCCTTTTTACAATTGAGGAATTTTCCTAAGGTCAGTAACTTCAAGAGTAATCAATCAAATGAATCATGCGTTAAGTCTGTGGAGTGGATCCTGGTACAAGATCAAGTCTCAGAGAGAGCGAGAAATGAGAGGCTTGGGGTGGAAACGTTGACCACCTAAGTCTGGGATCTTCTCTGCCTGGTCCAGGTATGGTCAAGGGCATAGACGTGATGTGACTTGCCTTATCTGCCCCAGTGAACTTCTGCTTTGGGATCTGGAGGAAGAATGTTCTGTTTCTATGAGGACTTTGGTGGGGTGGGGGCTGGTCTTGCCAGAGACTCTCTCACATCCTAAGAGACGTCTGCCTTGTAGACAGGGGTAGGGGGTGTCCTTATGAGACTTGGGCATCCCTCCCCGTGTTCACCAGGACACAAGTATCTAAATAAATGGATGACACCCACCACCTCTCTATTCTAGTCCCTTATTTTTTCAGGAATGTCCCCCTAGAGGTGGGATTCTGGGAGAAGTTCATTTGCGTGATTGAGAAGAAAAGCCACATTGATGAAGCACCTACTGTGTGCCAGGTATTGCGTAACGTTATTGACATTCATTATTTCATTCACTCCCTCCAATAAACTCAAAGGTTAGTGATAATATTAAGTGCTCGTGGGCTGCACAAAGCTAAGAAAATTCAAGGAATACTCTGGAGGGGCTGCTGATGCTGAGAAAATGTTGATGAAGTCATTATCCACAATAGACAGTGGCTCAAGAAATGCAAATTGAGTCAAGTTGAAGCAGATAAACAAGCCTCGCTAATTTGCAGTAGCCACATACACCCTGGGAGTCTGGCGGTCAGCAAAGATGCTTTGTTTTCTGTCTTTCAAACCCTGACATATATTTATAGGGACAGCAAACACACCATTCCATCAACAGGACTGATACATTCTTTTCCACACTTCAGGCTGTATTGCAGACTTGGCCTGTGGCCCACTATATGGCTCCTAGGTCTTCTTCAGTCATTTCTGTAACAAACCAGCATTTTGCCCTTCATACCCGTAATGTTTAGTTAGGGTCTTTCCATAAATACATTTCCACATTCACGATTGTCCTTGACCTCAACACTTCAGGGGCCTATTCATAGAGTGATATGAACTGTCCAAGAAAGAGCACATGGTAAGACTGCTGAAGGAGGTTTTTTGGTATGGCAAGACAGAACTGGGGGCCCCAGAGACATCAGAGACACAGGTCGCAAGAGTTGATAGAGGGAAAGTGAAGCGAAAGAGGAACAGGAATGAAAATGCATTAAAAAGAAGGGCTCATGGCCAACCCATCTATAGCCAAGATGCCCATGGACTTCAGAACCCAGTGCAGGGCACTAAGAAATAGAGACATATCCTTCACTGTGTGGAGGCAAAGACAGAGACACAGACAGAGACACAGACAGAGAGAGAGGTCTGTAGAGCCAGAGAGGGATGCAGAGCAGGCCTGAAGTGGCCTGAGTACTGGTCTGACTCCAGCAAGCACAAAACTCTCCTCAGACATCTTCCCCCACAGGACACCAAGGCTAACAGTAGGAACCAGAGCATGCTGGGGAAAGAAGTCAAGGTCTCCACGTCTGAGCCTGGGCACCCTCTGTTTGGAGATGGAGCCTCCAGGGTCCCAAAATCAGGCTTTGGGGAAAGCAGGGAAAGGCAGGCAAGTGCCAGGGGGCAGGATTTTAGCCACTTGCAGTTACCCTCAATAAATCATGATCTTGCCTCTGAGTCCACACATAGGCTGTTCCTTCTGTCAGACACACCATTCCCTACCATTCTACTCAAATTTCAAGACACGGTTCAGAAGTCTCCTCCTCTGAGAACCCTTCCCAGAGGGTCTTTTTCTGGGTTGGGAGCTCCTCTGGGGTGTCGGGACCCTACTGGAACTCCTCCCTCTCTTCACTGGACTCCTAGTACCCTGAAGGCAGCACCCACTTTTCTCCATTTTTTCCAGAACCACAGGAGGCACTTAACAAATATTTACTAAACGACTATATAAAATGAAGATTTGGGGAATGAAGGGACAAGGTTGCTCCATGCTGGGCTCTGCTGAGGGTGTAGTGAATGGGGCTGGGGACATGAGCCTTTGAAATACAGGGAAGATTTTCTTAGAATCCTTTGGCTGCTCAACTGGAGGCATTTGAAATACACCAATGTACCCAAAAATAGGGCTATGAGGAAACTAGAGGACCATGGCCCAGAAGCAATGCCTTGTGGAATATGGGACAGCTATGGGAGCTCATGGAGAACAGACTCCAAATTGGATGCCATCTTGGAAGTGGAGTCAGAGAAGCTCGGGTGACACCATGCCTGACATGCCACCATATGGGCTTCTTGCCTCTGTGCTCCAAGCCTTGGGGCTTTATGAGGATTGAATCCAGACAGCAAAGTCAGGGTGTGTTTTGATGGGGTGGGGAGTATAATCTATGATATTCCTTGATAGGTAGCGACCACAGGGGTCCTCAGGAGGAGATAGACTTCTGAAAAGAAGGACGAAGGGGCCAGGCAAAGATTTATACATCTCGCAGTTGTGCAGAATCCTGACCAAGGGCAGCCCCTCCCTTAATGCTCCAGTCGAGCCAGACTGTCCAGATAGCTTTGAAGGGGCAGGGTGTGCAGTGCTCCCTAGAAGGCTGGCTAGGAGGGAAAGGGGGCCGGGGCAGGCAGCCTCGGTATGGCAGGGCAAGTACCTTAGAGTACCTTGATGCCCATGCTGTAGCTACATAGCAGTTACTTGAACTTACACAAGTTCATATGTACCCATTTAAAAATTATTATTTGTAACACATATAGAAAAATAAGCAGAGGAAAATGGCTAGAATCTTACAGGACCAATACATTACATTAATTGCCCAGGACGCACTTAAGCTTCCAATGCCTCAACCTGGGCAGGGCTGTGTTGGGGAGAGGTTGACCCCATCCGGGGCAGAGCCCCAGCCAACTCAATTGTCTTCTTGGAAGGTGTCCCAGTTCCCAAAGCAATTTTCCAAGATCTGGTCTTTTGTGCCCGACTCTTCCTCTCTGTTACCCTTCCCAATCCTGGGACTGCTGGAAGCCCCAGGGATTTGATTCTAGGGATAAAACAGCAGGACCTACAGAGGCCATCCTCACCCACTGCCTGTCTCCATGCCCAAATCAGTCACACAGGACTGGACGGAACTGCCACATCTTGTCCAGACTGTCTATGTTGTTGCTTCATTGCTACCAGAGACAGCCATTCTAACCTGGCCTGACTCTCTTCTTCACAGTGAACTGGGAATTGCAAGGAAGGTAGAAAAGGCCCTTCACTATCTGGGAGACTTACCTTCTTGGGAAATACAGAAGGGCTTTCCCTGAGTAGCCTCAGAAAGCAACACCAAGATTGCTGGATGCAAGTCTCAAGATTTCAGCTCAGCAAGAGGATCTGCTTCTTAGAAGGGCTGTGGAAGGATGGAGAGAATGACTGGAGATTTCAGCCCCTGTCCATGCAGACGGTGAAAGGCAAGTCCACATTCTCCTTACCTAGACAGGCTTCAAACCACTGGTGACGCTAACTAGTGCTTTAAAAACCTATTTCCTTGCCATGTTCACTCAAGGAGTCCCCTCCTTGTGTTTTCCTGCTCCCCTCTGATTTCCTTTCTCCCATGGAAGGTTGCAGATGGCAGGATGCTGGATTTCAATCCTAATTGTGTGGCCTGGAGACAACTCAGGGGACATCTGGCAATGTCTGGAGATGGTTTTGGATGTCACACTTTGGATGTTAACTGGAGGCTTTTGAAATCCACCAATGTACCCCAAAAAAAGGGCTATGCTGGAACTAGAGGACCGCGGCCCAGAAGCAATGCCTTGTGGAACATGGGACAGCTATGGGAGCTCATGGAGAACAGAGACTCCAAATTGGATGCCATATCAGAAGTGGGGGTCAGAGACGCTCAGGTGACACCATGCCTGACATGCCACCATATGGGCTTCCAGCCTCTGTGCTCCAAGGCTTGGGGCTTTATGAGGATTGATTCCAGACAGCAAAGTCAGGGTGTGTCTGGGGATGTTTTCGGATGTCACCAGTACCAGGTGCTACTGGTATCTTGTGGGGAGAGTTGAGGAAGCTGCTTAACATCTCCAATGCCCAGGACAGTCGCCACCTCAAAGAATTATCTGGCCCCAAATAGCTCAACAGTACTGAGGTTGAGAAACCCTGGCTTAGAATGATCATCTCTTTCTCCTTCTCTTCCTTTAGATCTTGACTTAAATGTCACCTCCTCAGAAAGACCTTTGCCAGCAGCTGTCCCACAGTAGTGCCCTCTCCCATGTTTCTGGTCCCCGTGAGTTTTCTTTCCATAGATCTACATGAGTTGCAAATTTATATATTTGCTGTTGGCTTGGTTCTTGTCTCTCTTCCCCATTGGGCTTTAGGCTTCAGAACAGATGAGACATTGTATCACTCATCAATGAATGCCCAGGGTCTAACACATAGTAGATGCTCAACAAATCACCCATTGAATGAAGGGTTGGTGAAGAAATCTCTGTCAGAGAGGACAGAGGTTCACTGAATTCCAAACAAACCCAGAATGCCAGCATCTGTGTGAGGACACAAAGAACTCCCTTCTACCCTGATCATCCCGTCGCCCACCATTCAGAAAAGGCCTCTCTGGTTATTGATGGCCTGTATTTATTTCCTCCTGATATCCTGGTACCAGCCTTTCCAAAATTCTCACTGTAGTGCTGGAGGTCAGGGTATTTTTAAACTGGAAGAACTAGCCAAGCTGGTATTTTTTTTTAAGTGGTGGGAAAGAAAAACTAAGATTTGTTTTTAGTCATTAGACTTTCAAATCTAAGAAGGCGCGATGCAAATAGCGTGTTGGCATAAACAATTGCTGCCTGCTCAATGAAGGGAGGGAGCCGTTCTTCTGAGCTAATTTAAGCTAAATACATGGCAGCTGTTTTTCATCTCTACAATTGTGCAACTTTCTCCTCAGTTTACAATACAGGGGAGATATTATCGGGCAGAAGGTAGATGGGGGATAAGTGAAGAGGAGAAGGAAAGGAAGAGGCAGTGGACAAGAAGGTACTCTCAGCCACTGAGCTGGTGATTAGAGGTATTTCAAGAGCTCAGGAGTAGAGCTGGTGGTCCGCTAGGACCTCACGATCTTATCTGGGTGGAAACTTGATTTTGAACCTTCCATTCAGGGAAGAAACCGAAGAGCAATTGGAGTCAGGCTCCTTTTCCTGCCCTTTATATGCAGCACCTCCTGACTTTCCAGAAGCCCAGACTGAACTGCAGAAATTTTACAAACCTCCTCAAGAAAGAAAAGCCCTTGCAGCTCTCCTGCACACCACCATGCACACTGTTATTCCTTAAGGCCCCCATATGCCATGACTTCCAGCCCAGCTGTTACTAGACTGGGGGTAGCATTCAGGCCCTGTGGTGAAGCCATCCCAGAAGATAAATGATTTTTCTCCAAGCAGGCAGATTACCGAGTAGGATCATACACAGAGTCTTAGAGACAGAATCTTTCTTTCTGCATTTTCCAAGTTCCCTAACTGAGAAGAAACATCTGCAGGGCGCTGATAGACTGTCCACCAACTACAGCCCAAATGGCTTGGCTTCTGGAAGTTTCTGAGGCCTGAGTTCTAAACCTACCTCTGCCTCTTAGAAGGGACCTGACTTAGGGGAGTTTATTATAGCTTCCCTCTCTGGGCCTCAGATCCTGCTTCTGCGAAAGGAGGAGAAGTATTACTCATATCCATCTTAAGTAGTAACTCGAATGCCCTGAAGCTACATCTGTGATCAGTGGGAAGGCATGCTGTGATGGATTAGCTATGTCTGCCAAGAGTACAGGAGAGGACGCTGGTGGTAGATCCATTACATATTTGTACTTCTTGGACCAGATCTTTATCCTTCTAGATCTTATAGATAGAGGTCCTTCTAGATCTTATAGATAGAGGTCCTTCTACATCGTCAACCCAATGACTTGCTTGAAGATGAAAACTCAGGTGAAAACTTAACTAACCCTTCTGAGGGTGTTACATCTTATATACTTTTCACATTGGCCTCCAAGCCATGGTATGTTGGAGAAGCCACCAACACACAGCAAATTTGACCCCTCCATTGGAAGACACCATCAGCCAGATGTGGTGTTCTTGTTCATGGAAGCACTGTCCACATGCATGGAATCGGGGTCTAAGCTACCTTTCTCATCTCCTAGCAGGGTCTACGAATGCTAGTGGTCAGCTCTTTTCTGTGGGCCAGTGCATTGACATTGCCTCCTTCAGTACTATGTAAGGTATCAAGTCTCATTCGCAGAGGTTGACCTTGTTGGAGATTCAGAAACAAGCCTGGGAAAGCTTGGGAAGAACAGCCTCCTATCAGCCATTTAGAGATTCAACCACACAACAGTGTTTTAAAAGTTCTGATAAGTCCTGCAATCAAGAAATTAGTTTCATTTTACCTAAGCATTTCCAATGCATACTTGTCCCAGGACCCTTTCAATAATGCAAATCCAGCTAGTTTTCCATGGAATGAAAGGTCTATGGGACTTGCTTGGGAAACAAGGGCTTATTTAGATCAGGCACATTCTAGACAGAGTCCGTCTCCTCCAGCTCAGTCCTCAGTGGAAGGAGGGCAGCCATTCTCAACCCCATGAGATGAATCCTTCATATTCTTGGTGTTAGGAAATGGGAGCTGCATGATCCCAGTGAGTGGGAAGCAAGGGCCCTTTCCCACCCCGAGAAGGAAGAGCACTCACTGATGTACGCCTCTCAGGAACACAGGACCACAGTTCAACATCCAGCAGGAGAGAGGGAGGGGATAGGAAGCCTGGAGCAGGGACGCTGGAGGGACCCAGGAGGGGCTCTGCCAACCCAGATGTACATTTCCTGGAAATCCGGGCTGCTGCTGGCAGCCTGTCAGTTTGAGAACATAAGTGCAAGCTTCCGTGCAAACTCCCAGGAGGGTCCCTGCCGGCCCCTGCACCCTCCCTTCCACAACTTCCTGCTTTTCCTCTCTCTCTCCTGGTTCCAAGTTGCCATTAAGTCTCAGAGGCTGGGACTGTAACATCCCCATGAGCAGCTGGGCATGAACCCCTCGACCCGGGGGTGGGTTCCCAGGAATGGATGAGCCCAATGACTTATTTTTAAAATGCTGGGTCTGCAATTTGGAGGCTGGTTTCTGTCCCTGTACCACAGTTGCCCCATTGAAATGAGAATAAGACTGCCTATCTCCCCAAACTATCATAGGAATTCCAACCTGGCATGTAGTAAGTGCTCTGTGAACGGAGGCTGTTCAGGGTAGATTGTTACTCTGACCCCTAGACATCCTGGGCCACCTGACCCAATGGGTCGCTTCATAAGTCACAGATATTAAACCTGGCAAACTGGCTGGGCACAATGGCTTAGCCCTGTAATCCCGGTGCTTTGGGAGGCTGAAGCAGGGAGATTTCTTGAGACCAGGAGTTCAAGACCAGCGTGGGCAACGTAGCAAGACCCTGTCTCTACAACAAGTAAAAAATTAGCCAGGCATGATGGTGTGCACCTGTAGTACCAGCTACTGGAGAGGCTAAGCTGGGAGGATTGCTTGTGGCCAGGAGTTTGAAGCTGCAGTGAGCTATGATCATGCTGTACTCCAGCCTGGGTGACAGAGCAAGACTCTAACTCTAAACCACAACAAACCTAACAAACTCATTGGGGTTGATATGGCGCCCACAACATGGTCTGGCAAAGGGGAATCCCGATACCACCCAGCCCTGCCAATGGTGCCCTTCTAACTCCCTGTGCCAGGGTCTTACTCTTACCCAGCAACCCTCTCTGTCTGCATTCTGTAAACATTTCTTGAGCACTTACTGTGTGCCAGGCACTGCTAAGACAAGTCCAGGAGGCCACTGGGACCGCAGATTTTCCACCAACTTCCTGCCCCACTACTGGTTTCAAAATTAAACTGGTAACAGAATGGGTATGGATTGCAGGGCCTCGAGAAGGGAGTCTGGGCTTTGGGTTAATATCATAGTCAGGCACTGACCAGAGGGGACAGAGGTTCACTGTGGCTTCACATTCCAGGACCCAGACTGACATTTGCTGCCTGTCACTCCCCTTGGAGTTCAAAGTGATTCCCTTGCAGGTGTGTGCAGGTGAGGGGGAGGTGGATGGGAGGAGGCGAGGCTGGGAGCCAGGGAGAGTGGCCACGTCAGTCTGCCTGGGAACTTCCCCACATCACAGGCAAAGCCAAAAAAGGAAACAGCAAAATGTAGCTCATCAAAATCCACTCCTTTGTCAATGAACAAGAGTATAGATAAAATCAGATGCTGTGTCACCAACCGCTTTGGATAGGGTCATGAGGCACATTCAGGGGTAAAGTGACAATCCTGCTACAAGCAAGCCACTTACACACAGGCTGTTCCCATACAGCCACAGAACTGAGATCCAGAGCTGTTGGAATTCAGTGATGGGACGTGTTGATTGGGGCAAGCTTGGTAAGCATGACAGCAACAGCCTGACCTTGTAGACCAGGAATTCTGGGGAATCTATCTTCCAGGGGACCTGGGTTCTACAGTGGAGGACCAGTCAAGGCACAGGAGAAAACGTCTTAGAGGGTGTTATGAGTTGTGGTCTCCCCAGATCCTTTCCCCAGCAAAAAAAAAAAAAAAAAAAGACATGTTGAAGTCCTCACTCCTAGTACCTCAGAATGTGACTTCATTTGGAGAGAGGTCTTTGCAGATATAATTAGTTAAGATGAGGTCATACGCAAGTAGGGTGGGCCCCTAATCCAATGTGACTCGTGTCCTTATAAGATGGCCATATGAAGATAGGGACACACAGAGAGATGATGAGGGCAGGGATTGGACTGACACGGCTGCAAGCCAAGGAACGCCAGTGATGACCAGGAAAGCACCAGGAGTTCAGAAGCCGCCAGGAAGGATTCCCTTACAGATTTCAGGGGGAGCACGGCCCTGCTAACACTTTGATTTTGGACTTCTGGCATCCAGATAGGTGAGAGATGATATATCTGTTGTTGCAGGCCCCAGTGGGTGGTGGTTTGCTGCAGCAGTCCTGGGAGCCTCACGGAGGTGAGGGGGGCTTGGGGATATGGTGGCACAGCGGAACAAGACCAGCCTGCAGGGGATGGGATGGGTGAAGTGAAGGTGGGCACAGGATGAGGATAGGGAGGGCATATTTTGGGACTCAAGACTGAGAACCAGTGTGGGGAAAGAAAGCCAGCGATGGGAATAAAATCACAGAGCGTTGGAACCCTAATCTAATAAGATTGTTGTCCTTATCGGAAGAGGAGATACTGGGGATGTGCAGTCACAGAGGAAAGGCCACGTGAGGTCACGATCAGAGGGCAGCTGTCTGCAAGCCAAAGAAAGAGGCCTCACCAGAAACCAACCCTGCTGACACCTTGATCTTGGGCCTTCCAGCCTCAAGAATTGTGAGGAATAAATTGGTGTTGTTTAAGCCACTCAGTGTGTGATATTTTATTATGGCCACCATTACTTAGCAAATGAAGAGTTTTAAAGTCCAGGGAGTTGATCCAGCCTTCAGGGCCTGAATTGCCTCCATATCACACAGGCCAAGCAGTCAACACCTGCTCCACCCTATCCAAGGACAGGGAGTTCTCTACTTCCTGAGGCAGCCCACTGCATCTTGGGGCAAGCTGGCCTTCTTCCGCTGAAACAAGTTCTCTCCCCCTCCAACTTCCTGTTCCTTGCCTGACAGCCATATATCCAATCCTCTTTATCAAAGGCTAGCAAAGTTACGAAAGGGCCAGATTGTAAATGTTTTTGACTGTGTGGGACACATCATCTCTGTTGCAAATAGCCGGCTCTGTCACAGTTGCATAGAAGCGGCCATGGTTGTGTAAATGGAGAGGTGACTGTGCTGCGATAACATTTTGTTTATTGACATGAAATTTGGATGTTACAGAATTTTCATGTCATGAAATATTATTCTTTTGATTGTTCCTCAATTAAAACATGTAAAAACCATTTGGCAGGCTGGATATGGCCTATGGGGCATAGCCTGCCAGCCCTGGGTTTAGATTTCTCAAGATAATTATTGGCCTGAGCTCTGTGTCTACTACTTCCTCTGTTTGCCTTTGATGATCAGCTGTAGGTGGGGATGGGAATGGTGGAAGGTGAGATAAGGCTGGTTTTGTGTGTTTGTGGGGAGGGGCATGTTGTGTGTATATGGCATGGGAGGTGAGAAAAAGGGAAGAACTAGGTTCCCTGGATACAAAAGTCTAGTGATCAATATCAGTCAAGGGCTTCTATTGACTGACAATCCAAGGTAGCTGTGGAGACAAGTGGATGGGGTGAGGACGGGGGGTCCATGGCAAGATGAAAATTTTCTCTTTGATCAGTAAAAGGAATACCAGGACAAAATGGATCTAAGTAATGACTTTGGGTTTCCAGCTTGGCTCTGGGGAGGGGGACACACGGGGCATGTCCTCCCACAGGAGGCCAAGAAGGAAGCTCCTTGGTTTTATGAACAATCTGTATCCTGGAAGAGTTGGGTGAAATTTATGTGCAAATCCACATGCCCTTTAAAGAAAGCTGAGATGTTTCTCTCTGCAAAGCCAAGGCTTCCTGGTGAATCTTCACCCTGTGGACTAGTCCCCTTGGGAAGCCCATGTATATGAGGGTTTGCTAAAAGCAAGACAGACTGGAACAACTCGCTGTTGAGTCAGTGACTTATGTGTACAGGGCACCTGTGTGCAGCTGTGATGGGACAAGGGCAAACACACAAATCTTGGTCGTGTGGATTGTATAGAACGAGTTGCAGGTGAGGCTGGTAATTATGACGTAAAAATATACAGCCTCTTTCCTTTTTTTTTTTTTCCTCCCTGTGTAAGATGAATATAACCTCCTCCCAAAACTTCATCAGTGAATAAAGATGGAAGCCAGCGGGGAAAGCAGCGGTTCGGTTCTTCCTGGATTTAAATGTGTGCAAATTAAAGCTGGTTTCTCAACAAGTCAGGGCAGTGTAGAGGGGACAGGGTAGGGGTGTCAGGAAGGGACTGAAGGCCAGGAGCCTGGCCTGGCTGCAGCAGAGACCAATGCAGGTGGGGACAGAGTAGTGAAGTGGGGAAAGATCGAGAAGTCAAGAGCAAGTGACACAGATTCAGGGATGGACCCAAGGTAGCCTGTTCCACAAAGGGCTGGGTTTTCCCCCTGGATCACTCAGGCCTTGTCCTTAATCCCAAACTGGTGCTCATGAATGAATGGAAAAATCAGCTGTTGGAGACCATGCTAGGCCTTGCAAAGGCCGTGGCTGGACATTTTAGCTAATTCTGGAAATGGGAGAGGCAAGAGTGAGAAGGTGCCAGTTCTTGTGGACATTTCAGCTGCAGGGTAGTAGACCCTGGCTGCCTCTTCCCTTCCTCATATCCTGTCTCTTGGCACAAGGGAACATGACAAGGACTGGAGCCCGTGGACCCAAGAAGTCCTGGTGTGATGGAAGAGAAGTGAGTGGTTGGGTTTCAGGCACTCAGTAGGCTGCTGGGCAGAGCCAAGACAGGTGCAAGTCCAGGCCCAGGGCTGGGACACAGAGTGTTGTGTTGGGATGGGGAGGTGTCCATTGACAAGAGCCATCCCCAGCAACCCCGGAGTGGCTGGGGCTCAAGCAAACACGTATAAAATGCCTCCAAGACACACACACGTCGTCAAGCCAAGAGCCATAGATGTCCCCAGAAGAGCAGTGTCCACTCAGGAGCAGCCCAAGCTGGGGTCTTTAGTCCTCTAGTCCCAGTAAGCTGGGAGAGTTGGAAAGGCAATTCAGGAGGGCCCTTTGGGAAACACAGGGGTTTCCTGTAGCCAGGCTCCTGGGAAGCATGACTGGTCTCACCTTTCTTCCCGGTTTGGAAGCAGGTTTGGCCCCCAGAGCATGAACCAGTCTGGGAGCCACGCAAGGTGGGGAAGAGATCCCCATAGGTCTATTTGGATTTTGAAAGTAAGATCAGGTAGGGTTTTTGAAGTTCCAGTTCCTCTCTCTGGCTCTCTAGGAGGGAGATGCCTGGATAGATAGTAGCTACAAGAAAACTAAGGCCCAGGTAGTACCCAGGAAATACAGAGGGGCTGTGGCTGCCCTGGGCTTCCTGTTCACTGCCCAGATACTCCTGTTATTGCTCTGCTTGGGGACACATTTCTCTTTTGTGCCAGGTCACATCCAGGGGGTCAGGGCTTTGAAAACATGGGCAAATGACCCAGAGGCTCTCCTCTCCCATCTGCATGTCCAGCCTGCTCTCGGCATCCTTCCTACAGAACACCAGGGGCTTCCCCAACATGGTCAGGAAGAGTCGCCGGCCCAGGGTGGGATCAAGAAGAGGGAGGGAAGGTGGGGCACTGAGGGAACACACACAGGTGAGGGACACAGGCTTCCGACGGGGAAGCCACTTGAGGACCCCGCACCAGGCTAGAGCCAAGAACGCAGAACTGTAACAAACATCCTCCCTTTGTGCTCCCCCAACAGGACTCCTTAAGGGCTACAGGCAGGGATATCTTTCGCAAACGTGTTATCATAGGTACAACCACATAACCCAACATAAACGTATCCCAAGGACCCGCATCCACCTTGGTGGGGGAATAAGCTTCACTGGTGTGAGTAGCAGAGAAGAAGGAAGAAAAGGAATGTCCTAGAACTCCCTGCCCAGAGCCCTGATTTTCTCAGGGACCAGACTTCAGAGGGTGCCCTGAATGACGGTGAGCTCTAAGCAGCCCCTCAGATGTCATCTTGGCTTTCCAAATGGCAAGGAGGTGGGGGCAGTGAGGCAAAAAGGGATGCTACTCTCAGAGAACAGGAAAAAACAGCAGAAATGGGGGAATAGGTCCCCCAGAGAGACCCAGAACTCAAAAGACATTCTAACCTTCCTACTGTACTTCAGAGCTCTATGCAAAGGTGCCACACGCCATGACAGGCTTGGGTTGGGGTGTCTGAAAACAGGTATTTCCAAAGGAATGAGCTTAGCCACTCTCGACCTTCCCTACTCGACCTTGGCTCAGTAGCCTTGACTAAGCTGCCACTCGGCTCTGTACCCTTCTCTTAGCTTCCCAGATGGCACAGCTGGAACCCACCACACACAGACAGAACTGAGGGGTGCCCCATCATTGGGACAGTCTGGCTCTTGCTTGTCAAGGTGAAACAAGAGTGAACAACGTCAAACACAGACACAGACACACACACACACACACATAGCCCCGTCTGTGAGCCTGCCCACGTGGGGTCTCCTGTCCTAGTCCCATAGCCCAAAGGCACCACGTGCAGCCTGCAGTGCTCTCATTTGTGCTGTCCCCTGGGCTGCACTGATCAATAATGCATCACCCTGGCTGGTCCGGTTCAGTCCTAGCTCGGGGGTCCCCAACACTTCCCGAGGAAAAGGGCTCAGGTCTGAGGTGCAGGGAGGCCGCCGAGCAGTTGTCCAGTGCTCCCAGGTCGGTCGGGGTGGGTGCCCTCTGATGCTGAGTCTCTGGCCTCCTGAGCTGGCAGAGGACAGAATAGGGAGGGAGAGGTGACGGGAGCCCAGGCAGCTGGGTGCCGTCCCGAAGTCCAAAGGTCACAGCCTGGAGTGGGGAGAGAAAGGAGAGAGTGGCGAGAGGTCACAAGGCTATGATGATATCATCCGTTGTGAATGAGCACCCTCTCAGAGGCCCAGGTGGCTTGAGATGAACTGTTCCTGTCTTCTGCAAGAAGACGTGGAAGAGATTTCTGCTAACTGAGTTCTTCCTATATGCTGGGCTCTGCGCCAAGTGCCACACACACCTGATCCCATTTAAGCCTGAGATGAGCCTGCAATATAGGCTACGAATATTTTCAAAGATGAAAATAATCAGAGACGAACTTCTATGATGGAATCATACAATTTCACAGATGAAAACACTGAGGCTCAGAGAGGTTAAGTGTTTTGCCCAAGGGCACACTGCCAGGAAGCAGCAGGGTCAGGATTTGAACCCAGAACTTTTCCCACTTAGGCATGGACTAGGAATGGTCATCTAGTGTGTGGGGCTGGGATAAAGCTCTGTAACAGCTAGAGAGGCAGGAAGAGGGGGTGGGAATGGGATCCACACTGCAGCCTCCTGCTATGAGCAGACTTTGATGTCCACTGCAGCAAAAGGAACTCATTTATTTTGTTGACTGCTGTATTCTCACTCTTAGAACAGTGTCTAGCACATAAAAGATGTTCAGTACACATGGGCCGAATAAAAAAAAAAATGAATGAATGGAAGAGGGAATGAATGGAAAATTCCACTGAACCCAGCATCCCATTCTGCTAGACCACAGGGTTTCTGGTCCTGTGTTTTTTTTTTTTTCCAGCCCAACTCCACAATAAAATATAGAAAAAGAAGCCTCCTGCCTTTGCCTCCAACCAGTAAGCTTTAAGTGCCTCTCTTCAGTTGAACTGCTGGGTCCTGCCTGGAGCTCCAACACTAATTCTCGAACTTGCCAGCACTCCTTTAGCTGGGCAGAGTTTTTGCTTGTTAAAGCTTCCTTCTGTCTGTTTTCATATCCAGTCCATTGTACATCCTGCCAGGCTGCCACAATAGGGCTCGGTCTCCCTCTTGGCAGATGACAGCAGCTGAGCTACAGTGTGTACCTGCTATGTGAGAGGCACCTGCTAACCAGGTGCTCTACACGTGGCCACATGGGACTTGCACAGCATTTCTGCTAGAGCAGTTTCACTGCCCTCACCTTTCAGAGCATGCAACTGTAGCTCAGAGAGGCCAAGTGATGTGCCCAAGACCACATAGCTATTACGCAGTGGAGTGGGAATTCCAATCTATGTCTGTCTGTAAAGTTTATGCTCCTTCCAATGGTCTGGGGAAAGGAGAAGCCCCTGGGGAAAGAAGAGATTCCATCCTTCAGGTTCAGCAAGCTCAAATGGCAGGGGAAGGGAGTCAAAAAGAGCCTCCTAATGTCCACAGCCCCCGGGGACATCTGCTCTTCAGGACGCTGCCTTGGGGAACTCCATGGGAAGACTCTGACAGTGGCTGTGGTACACCATGCACACAGGTGGGAGTATCTGCATCTGTGGGTACTGCTTGTCTTTAGTGGGTAAGCCATGGCAGTGCAAGTGTGTATATACAGGTCTTCATGTAGCATGTAATGTGATTGTGTACCTGTGTGTGTATGTCTGAGTCTGCCTATGTATGCAGGCTTCCGTGTAGGGGTGTGTATTCATGGAATGTTTTTGTATATGGACATGTGTGAGTATAGATCTGAGTGCAGCTGTGTGTGAATGAATTTGTACAGAGGTACGTTTTTAAGTACTGCTCCTGTGGCTGCATGAGTGTGAGTACCTGAGAATGTCTGTGTGAGTGTGCCAACCATGAATACCTGGGAGCAACTGGCAGAGCCATGGGGGGGCCCTCAGTAGCCTCATCTGGGCCTGTCTCCCTTTTACCTTCTAGAGAGCTCAGTCATGGAAGCTGGGGCTGGCGAGGGAGGTCCCAGAAAGAGATTCCACACTCATTATCTCAGATAGAGCTACTGATCTCCAGCCAGAAACAAGGGGGAGGGGCATGGTCTGGAGCCTCTTATGAGGAAGCCAGAGATACTTCTGATAAGAAGCTCAGAGCCTTTCCTGCTCTGGCATTCATGCAATAGAGAATGCTGGAAGCTGTGATCTGCCATGAGAGGGGCAGGCTGCTGGCCCATAAGGAAGAGTTCCAGAAAGCTGGGCCTTGTGGAGGGGTACTCTGAATACCTGACATAAGGAGGGCTTGGCAGATTCAGGCATCACCTCACTGCATGATGCTCAGACTCATCGGGGCATCGATCTTCATCAGGAAGAGATAAGCAATGAGAAACCCAGGGTAGCTACAGGAACGAAGACCCATAGGACAGAATCCAGGACCCAAACCCCAAAACAGATTCCACTGAACGGAAACCTAGGAGGGAAGGGTGGTTGCCGAAGCGTGGGCACATGGATAGGAGCTTGTTGGGAGAGGAGTAAAAAAGATGCAGAGGGGATCACAAAGGTGACAAAGGGCAGAGGACAAGGCAGTGGGGAGAGATGCTAAGGGAGAAAACCTACTCTGCAGACTTCCAGAAATGTCCAGGGTGAGACAGGCGGCGGTTTCGCTTTGGCAGTTTCTCCAGCATGTCCATGAGCTTGGTGAAGGTAGGTCTCTCTTCTTGTTCAAAGGCCCAGCAGAAGAGAAGAATGTCCTAAATGAAACCAATGTGTGGTGATTACACATAAATGGTGATTTCTTGATTACTCTTTGGCATCACATCTGGTCTGCCAATTTGTCCACTCATCTGACCCATTTCCATATTCCTCCATCATCCATCCATCCATCCATCCATCCATCCATCCATCCATCCATCCATCTATCCATCCATCTGGCACGTATCTACACATCTACCCATCCATATCAATTCACTCTTCCATCCTTCATCCATCCATCCACCCATATATGATCCATCCATCCATTCATCCACTCATCCGCCCATCATGCATGCATCTATATATCCACCCATCTATGTCAATTCACTCATTCATTCTTCATCCTTCATTATCCATCCATCCATCCATCCATCCATCCATTTACCATCCATCCATCCTTCTTCCCATGTACTTTCTGAGCCCAAAAAACAACCAGGTAAGCTCTATTCTAGAAGGTCTAGGATACACTGAGATCAACAATACTTCCCAAACAGTTTCTTGACATTTTTCTTAAGAGAAGGGACAAAAGGGAATCCTGGGGTCTCCATCCATATCTCAACACTATAGGAGCCCTTCAAAGTCAAAGGAGGAAAGTTACTTTTAGTAATCTCTTCATCACCTAGGTGCAGGTAATCTTTAGAAACATACCACATAATTACTCCTTCTCTGACTTATGTGTCTTCTGATCAAAAGAGAGGATTCCTCCTGCTGTGTTTTAGAGGAAGATTGTTAATATTAATATATACCCAGG
This sequence comes from Hylobates moloch, assembly GCF_009828535.3. NCBI lineage: Eukaryota > Metazoa > Chordata > Mammalia > Primates > Hylobatidae > Hylobates > Hylobates moloch. Next base: position 15,413,153 of record NW_026652287.1, on the reverse strand, counting down.
CTTCTCTGTTTCTGTATGTCTTGTTCTGAGTTAGATAACGCCTTAAAATTATTATGTAGGTGCAAATAAAATTAGAACCATTAATATTTGTGATGTTTTAATTCATATCTTTTAAAAATACCAGAAAAAGAGGGATATATTGGTTCTACCTAACTCAGCAACCCATAGCTAGGAAAAACCTGACCACGTGTTACTGTGCCCCTGGTGGCAGGTACCTGAAATTGCAGGCACAGTGCAGCAGCCTTGCCTTTTAAGCTTCAAACTGCTACCGGACAAGGTTGCAATGCATATTTTTTTGGTCACCCTATGGGAAAGCATTTGTAACCTTAACACATAATAAAAAGAAGGCCCATGACTGTGTCTGTGTCTCCCCTCATCCCCCAAGTCTGGCCCTATCTTGGGACTTACCGAGATTTCTTTTCCCATGCCGATCTGGCTGAGGTTGGGTTTCATGCCTGTGCCCATTTGCCAGATTATTGCCTCTGCTGGTTGGGTCTTGAAAGGCCATTCCCTGGCGTGGAGTTCATACCAGATTGTGCTGTTGGCAGACGTTGTTAAAGGGGTGTTGGTGTGGTGTGTTACTTGCAACCTTGTACCTCCATTATTAGCACACACCCGCCCAGCCAGTCTCCCGGCACCCATTCTTCTCCCCAGTTTCTTCCTCATGGGGTTGGTATTTTGCCATGTGGGACACACCTAAAGCTTTCTTAATGTCTTAGAAGTCATGTTTATCCCAGGATATCTTCTAATGAATAGTTAAATATAATGTGGTTAGGATCTCTGTCCCTGATTCTACTTGCAATGATTCTAGGAAATCATTGCAAATAAATAATGAGGGATACAAAAATTTATTTACAAGGATATTCTCTAGAGCATTATATATAATATTGAAAAAAGTAAAAACAACACAATTGTCCAGTAAGAGGAATTGGTTATATGCATTATGGTAAATCCATAAAATAAAATGAAATGCTGTATTATTATTAAAATATTTCAAATAAATTTTGCTGACATAAAAAATGCTCAATATATAACCTTAGGCAAAAAAAAAGCAGGATATGAGACTGTACGTAAGGTTTGATATTGCTTTTTAAAAAACCATTATATATATATATGAACAAGAGAATAAAGTAAAGCATAGCAAAATGTTAACAATAACTAACTCTGGGTGACAGGTTAGGATTTTTTTTCTTTTATACTTGTTCTTTTTTTCCTAAGTATAAACCATCCTGCAGAATGGTAGAAAGAAAAAAAGAGGTTTGTGAGTGACTTGGGTTCAAGTCCTGATTTTATTTGCACTAGTAGTATAATAGGGTAGGTTTCCTGGTATGTCACTTCACTTCTCCAAATGCAGGTTTTCTTACCCGATAAATGAGAATAATGATAACATCGCAGTGGAAGGATGTTTATCTGGGACTCCGAATGCCAAAACAAATCCATGCTAGGATTATTCTAGAGGGATTTACCACATTATTTTCTGCTTCATAAATTGTGACATTGTAATTAATGGAGAAAGGATTGCTCTAGTGAGTAGCATGTGCCATGAATGGGGTGATGGGCCAGGTGGTGCCTAAATGATGCTGTGAAGCGTGAATAGCAGTGAGGACCACAGTAGATGAAACAGGATGCTAGGGTATCACTGAGCTGTACCATGGGGACAGATCTCAGCACTTTGAGCACAAGATTCCCCAACTTAGGAAATATCTGAAACAATCCTAGAAAGTGATCTTTCCTCCACTCTAAGATTTCATGTAAGTTTGCTTTAAAGAACACAAAGCACTCTGCTGTCCTCTTTACTAATCAGAGCACTGTGTCAAATCAACTATTGCTAGGGTTTTACTTCGTAGTTACATCTTCCTTCTACCTGACAACCTTATACCTCTGGGCTGGGGAAGGGGTGGTGATGCTCAGGTGTTGGGATGTCAAGTTAGATGATCAGAAAGCTCTCAAGAGAAGGTGCTAAAAGACTATAGTTATCATAATAAATAATTATGCTTATTGAGGTTTTACTCTGCACTAGGCACTATTCTAAGTTTTTTTGCGGAGGGAGGTCTATTCAGCATGTCTTTTTATTCTGATGCTTTGACTACTTGGGACTCTGCTGACCCTGGAGGGTCTGCCCCTTCCAGGAACAGCCAATTCCTGGAAATAGTAAAGCGCTCACCTGTGAGCACAGCTTTCACAGGCTAATCAGATAATCCAGAGCTCACACTCATACTGCCAACTACCTCCTTAATTGGGCTTTCAAGTTCCAGGCCAGTATTCCCCAGCCCCTATATGCCAGAGCCTGCTGAAATCATTCAAACAAGCCAATCCTAAGCCTTCTTACCCTGCCTCTCCTGCTCCTTCCCAGGAGCCACAATAAAGGCTCTTCCCAATGTTTTCCTCACATTTCCTCCGCCTCCAGACCGACCCTGGTGCTGCCCCCTGTGGACACTGCATGGTGTGGCACGCCCCCTCTGGGAACTGTGAGTAACAAACCATCTTTTCAAAGGCGACTGTTAGCCTCATGCTGCCTGAATAATAACAAAACCTACATTTTAAAACAGGAGGCATTATTATTAATAGTATCCCCCTTTCATAGATGAGGAAACTGATGCCCAGAAAGGTTGTGTGTCTTTCCCAAGATAACACAGCAAACAAGAAGGGCAGCCAGAAGCTGAACTTAGTCCATCTAACTCCAAGACGGTGCCACTGGCCAACATGCTATCCTAGGAAGCTTAGACTCCATCCTATTTAAGAGTCCTTTGTAATCAGGAAAGTGCATAATTTGGGAGGTGTGAGCTTGTGGTTGGTGAAGGAGGCATAAACAGACTCATCCACCACTCATGTGAAAGGGGGAAGGGTGTTTTGAGTTATTCCCTGTGCTGGGTACCTTACAAATGTTTTCTCACTCAATTCTTAGAACACCTCAATGGATTTATTATCCTTGATTTACAGTTGAGAGAAATAGGACTTTGAGTGGCAAAATAAATCCCAAACCCATTCAGGCTCTATGGTTAAAAGCTCCAACTCTAGAGTACAGGAGATTCCAGATGAATCTCAGCACCATCATTCATCACTGTAAGGCATGTCACTAAGCCATCTGAAGCCTCAGTATTCTCACCTGTCAGTTGGGAGCAACATGGTATCTGCTTCGAAGGGTGCTTGTAAAAGTTGTGAGACAGTGCACCTAAAAGGCTTAACACAGTGCTCAATCCTCTTTAAAAAGTTCATTTTTGTTCTAAGTCATTTCTGAGCACGAGGTTCCCAAGCAACAGGATGCACCTAATTGGCAGGAAACCAGAGTGCCGGGTCCTTCGGAATTCAGCAGTGTCAGAAATAAAAGCCTCATTAAAACTTCCTTTGAAACCCAACTTTCAAGAGAAACTCACTTTAAGGAAAAAAGATTTGCTGAAGATGAAAACTCCAGCAGAAAACCAATTATTCTGGTACATTTTGTTAATCACATTTTTTTTTCTTTTGCTAAATTTACACTAAACTATACCAACTTAATTATTGCAATTTGGTTTCAGATAACAATATCTAACTAGATAAAGATTTGGGCATAAAATAATCAGACCAACTGACATCCTCTAAAGGGGCCCAAGCAACAGATGTTGAGAATTCTGATCTTCCAGAAATATCTCCTCAGGGTTTTTCAGTGAGGACGCGGTGGGGGCCCTTTTCCAAGGAAGACTGTCTCTGTAACATCTCTCGGTGGTGCTAAGTCTAATTGCACTCATCTGCAGGCCTGCAACTTTCCCAAACAGCTTCCCCAGTGTTATCTCCCCCAGCCCTTGCAACCACCTGTAGACAAAGTTAGGCAAGGATTTGCATGGCCATGGGAGCCTAGAAGCCTTTCTGGCTATATTTTCTCAGGGCACTCTGCCCTGCATCCTGGCGCTGTGTCCCGGGCCCTTCTTCGCCTTCTGTACTTCCAAAGACATCTCACTCCATCTGTGGCTGCACTTACCTATTTTCTGACAAGTCCTAAACCCCTGTTTTCTACAGTAGTCATGTAGAGGCAGCTGTGTTTTGGTGGTTCCATTTGTCATCTCCACGATAGCTCAAACTCACTGTGTCTAAACCTGACCTCTTTGCCTCCCTGGCATGCCCAACCCTGCTGCACCCCCATGGTCTCCACCTTAGTGAATGATGCCACTCTCCACCTGGTTGCTTAAGGCAGCTATCTAGGCACCACCCAAATTCAATCCATGATCAAGCTCTATTGCTTCCACCTCCTATGTGTGCTTCTGATGTCCATTCTCAGCTTTCATACCCATAGACTCTGATTCAGTGAAGGCTGCCAGCATTTCCCTGTGTATTGGACAGCCGGCCCCCATCCTCTCCTTCTTCATTCCAATCTCTACTCAGCAGCCAGAGTGATCTGATTGATCTAAAACTCAAATTAGGATTATGTCACTCCCCCTTCCCCCAGAGCTTAATAACCATCAATGGCTGCTTAGTGCACTGAAGATGAAATGAAAACTCCTTAACTCAACCTTTAAGTCCTTAACTCAACCTTTAAGTCCTCGCAGGATTGACCGTGCTTCCCTCTCTTGTCTCTTATCTCACCACCCCCAGCCTAATTTTTTTCCTGACTCTTCATCCATCAGCTCCCTTTCCTCCCCCAACCCTTCTATATATTCTTCCATGTGGGCAATGTGTTCTCTTTTATTTTTGAACCTTTTTGCACATGCTTTTGATCTGGAACACCTCACCCTGCCCTTGTACTCAACCTTTAACTTAGGCTCAGGATTATCATCTCCTGGAAGCCCTCCCTGACCTCCCAGATGGGATTTGGTTCCTGTTTTATCCCCACAGTCCTGTGTTTATTCTCAGAATAGCATTTATCTTACTTTGCTAAAGTTGGATGTTTCCTTATCTGCCTTCCACTAGAAAGAGAGAGTAGGGGCCTCTGGTGGTTTTAAATATGTCCAGTATATTCTTTGATATTCCTTTATGTATAAGATAGAGCTTAATTCTTCTCCCCTTAGGTGTGGACTGGATTTAGCAACTTGCTTTTAACAAACAGCATATGGTAGAAGCAATGATATGTAAATTTCTGAGACTAGATCATAAATGACAATGAGGCTTGTAGCCACCATGTTGTGAAGTCATTCAAGTAACCTATACACAGGCCCAAGGGTTGTGGAACTGAGGCCTCCTTCCAACAGCTGTGTGAGTGGGCCACCATGGAAGTGGATCCCCAGCCTGCTGAGCCTTCAGATGAGACCACAGCCCTAGCCAATATCTTGACTGCAACCTCATAAAAGCCCACTCAGAACCACTCAGCTAAGCCACTCTCAAATTCCTGACCACAGAAACTTGAGATAAGAAATGTTTTCAGTGGCTAAGTTTTGGGGTAATTTGTTATGTAGTAATAACTAAGACAGCATTGAATCTTGTATCCCCTGCATCTGCTACAATCCTAGCACATAGTAGGCAGCCAGCAAATAGCTATTGAGTAAGTAAATGAGTTGGGTAACTTGTTACAGCCACATAATCCATTAGAAACCAGGCACACAAGTTTGTTAGGGTCATTCTTTCTAGCATGCCCTACTCAGGTTCCTCCATTCTCACCCAAAAACCAGCCACCTTGGCCCTGTAGACAGGTACACCCTGGCCCTTCCAAAAGCATTGAAAGACTTGAGAAGTGCCCTTCTGCCCAGGCTGTGGCTCTCAATGGCCAGGGCAGGGCCCACTTACCCAAGGGCAAAGACATCAGAGTGCTTGGAGAAGGGGAGCTTATCCTCCTCTGTGTCGGGGGACAGCTGGCGGATGATCTCTGGTGCCAGGTGGCACAGCCAGCCATTCTGGATGCGCAGTTTGTCCTCCCGCCTGGAGAAGCAAAGCACAGGATGAGCTCTGTTTCACAGCCCAGGGCAGACCAGTCCCCCTGGCACTGACCCCACATCCCTGGAGCCATCTCTGCTGCCCTTCTTGCTTCCCCCATTGAGCACTGCCTGACCACCTACTGGAGGCCGAGACCCAGTAATAGGTGCAGGGAAGGCTTCTCTAGAGAAACACTCAGGACCCAAACCATCATCGAATTCCATTGCCTCTGAGGCACCCACCTTCTTGCCCATCTTCATTCAACGACACTGGATTCTTGTTATTCATGGCAGTTACGTTCTATAAAGTCACTGGAACACGGAATTAGCAGAATACTGAATCATTGCTCCTGGGGAAATATGTACACATGTACACATCCCTCACATAGTTTGTAATTGTAACCCCTAAAAACAACTTATCTGATACATTCTGTTTTATTTTACATAATAGACTATGGGGCTCAGAAGTGTTAAGGGACTTGTCTGAGGCAGCCCTACTAACAGGTGCCAGAGTTGGGATTCAAATTCTCATCCAATTGGCCCCAGAGTTAGAGCTTCTTATGCTACCCTGCGCTGCCCATTCTGTCTCAACCTCCATCCTTCTCTGTATGAGGCTGAAACAATGAGGCAGAGCATCCTCCTGTTTGACCTAAGCTGGAAACATGTGCATTGGGCAGCTCAAACTTTTCCCCACTGTGCATGTCCCTGAATAACTGTGAAAGTGCTGTGAGTGTTGATTTGGGGTATTACAAATACATTTCAGTGAATCCACAAATAATGATAATCTACTGTGTTTTTCTATCACCTATGATGCCTAGGTTCTGTGCTTGGCACAGAACAAGACCGACAAGGTCCCTTCCCTCCTGGAGCTTGCACTTTGGTAGGGAAAGGAGACAACAAATGAGTTCAATAAATAGGAAAAACTAAAGATCGTGATAAGCATTGTACAAATAATTAAAATAGAGGATGCATCAAAGATAAGGTGGATCTTACTGCAGGTAAACTGTGAGCTAAGATCTACGTGACATAAAGGATCCAGCTATGTGAACAAGGAGGATATCTAGGCAGAAGGGGAAGCTAGGACAAAGTTCCAACAAGGGCCCCATTCAGGGTGTTCCAGAACCCTAAAGAACACCAGTGTAATTGGAACACAACATCCCATCCTATGTATCAAAGTGTATACAACCAACTCTTTGCTGATGGGCCTTGGGCAGATGGTTTGCTCTTCCGCCATTATGAACAATGCTGCTAAGAACATCTTTGGGTAGATACGGGGAATATCTCCCTTAATCCACGTTAATTTATTCCTTAGGTAAATTCTTAGATGTGGAAGGAGGCTGGCTCCCTTCTTTCACTGGAAGTCCTTAGCAAGGCAGAGCTTTCCATGTGGGTCTGAAATCTAAGCAGATCGCCTCTGAGATCTTCACTGACTCAAGACTCCTAGGAACTGGCTCATTAACACAGGGCAATGGAGCAGTCGGCGGGAGAGGGGGTGCATATCTCAAGTCATCATCAAAAGTGAGGTCATGCAGGACGACAGCCTCCAGCACGAAGGTCTCTGTGGGGACCTGGGGCTGGCTAGATTTTCTAGAGAGGGTTTCTGAGACATAGAAGTTGTGACATGCTGCTCCCTCAAACACACTCATTCATATCCAACAATCATGATTTTTGCCATATCTAAATACCTTCAAGAGCAGCATTATACAATAGAACTCTCCATTATGACAGAAATATCCTCTATATGGTTAGTGGCAGCCACTAACCACCATGACGATTGAGCACTTGAAATGTGGCTTACAACTGAAGACCTAAACTTTTACTTTTTTTTTTTTTTAATTTTAGAGACAAGGTCTGCTGAGACAGTCTATCACCCAGGCTGAAGTGCAGAGGTGAGCTCGTAGCCCATGGCAGCCTTGAACTCCTGGCCTCAAGCGACCCTCCCATCTTCAGCCTATGAAGTAGCTGGGATTACAAGCATGAGCAACCACACCCTGCTAATTTTATTTTATTTTTTTTAGAGATGTGGTCTTGCTATGTGATCTTGCTATGTTGCCCAGGCTGGTCTCAAACTCCTGGCCTCAAGGGATCGATCCTCCAGCCTCAGCCTCTCAAAGTATTGCGATTATAGGCATGAGCCACTGCTCCTAGCCCTGAACTTTCATTTTAATTAAAGTTAAATTTACGTAGCCACATCTGGCTAGTGGCCACCAAATTGGACAACACTGTTCTGGACTATTATATATTAAGAAATGCATTTTTAACTTAAATATGTTTCAATAGGTCGCTCTTTAGTGTGGCCATAAATGGAGACTAGTGATTTTCTAATACACATTAAAATTAAGATAGAAAATGTTTGTTCATATCCTCCCTCCCCCAAATCAACTTGCAGATTACACCTGTAGAAACACTGGGTGGAAGAAAGATCCCTGAATGAGGCTCCAAGAGTTTGGGGCTCAGGGTTCCAGTGCTGCAGTGACATTCACTAGCTGGGTAAGGCTGGATGTGTCCCATACATGCAATTCTTTAAGATCTCTTTCATTCCCCCCTCCATCTTACGCATGAAGGTAGCATCCATTTGGATATACTTAACTTTTTGTAGAACCCAAAACAGGGACTGTAGGAAAGGAAGCAACGCTGGGTAACTGCTGCAATCACAATTCTTAATTGCATTTGGATGGTGGCTTACCACAGGTATCCCACCCTGGACCACCCATCCACCTTCTGCATTCCCAGGCTAGGAGCAGACTGGCATGCATGCAACAGAAAGCAATGTGGCCAGGCAGACACCATTAAATTTGTTTTAATTTAGGATTTCTCAACCTTGGCACTATTGACATTTGGGTCTGGGCAGTTCTTTGTTGTTGGGGGACATAGGGGCTGTCCTGGGCATTGTAGGATGTTTAGCAGCATCCCTGGCCTCTACTCACTAGAGGCCATTAGCACCCCCTTTCCCCAAATCATGACAACTGAAAATGTCTTCAGACATCATCAAATGTCCCCTGGAGGGGAAAAATTGCCCTGGTTGAGAATCACTGTTCTAATTTATACAAAATAAGGAAATGGTCCAAATCTCAGTGTTTCAGGATTAATAACACACGACTTACTCCTGCATTCTACACAAAAGACATGATACAACACATCCTGTGCTAGAAACTACTACTCAAACTCACTAGCAAACACTTGAGTCGGCAGAGTTAAATCAGCTCTTGCTTCTAGAATCAGGAACACCCACAGATGTTGAAGGCTCCATTTGTTGTTCACTATCTATGGAACCTTGAGCAGACCCAAATTTCTATTTTCCTATCTATAAAATGGGCACATTAATTTGTACTTCACAGAGCTGTTGCAAGGATTAAAATGAGACAGTACATGGCACAGGACTGCGTCAGCTGCCAGAGACACACAATTACTGGACATAACCATTACACATGTATATATGTGTGTGTGTGTATTTTTATCTTGAGGACTCAGAAGTGGAGTTGAGACTAGAGCCCATAGTAGGAATGTTCTCCATGAAAGTCTTTGGCATAGGCCAGCCAACATTCTCCTGCAATGACTGGGCCATTGGAAGTGGGGTGGGTTGGGGTGCCTCTGCCAAAGGGAGGCTTCTCTGCTCCCACCTTTTTGCAAACACCCCTGCCACCTCTTCCTGACTCATGGGGTCAGCAGAGAACTGGCATTTTGGAGCCAGGGCAGGAGATGGAGTGGTGACCACGCAAGAGCCATCAGCCTGGGGTCGGTGTGGTAGGGGGCCGGGAGCCAGGCCTGGCACTAACACCCTGGGGTGCCCCATTCCTATGGCGATGGGCCCACTGATGACAAACCCAAATCATCTTCATTATGGTTATTATGATTAATAACAGGCTTTGGGAGGCTGGCATGACAGCACTGACATCTAAAACGATACCTTTTCTTGACAACGGCAGAACAGCTGGTTGCTGGGGTCTGTCTGGATGTGCAGAACACACTCACATCACTGGGCTGCCCCATCCCTGCCTCGGGCTTGGTCGGCGGGGGGGGTCTCTCCCTGCTGGGCACCAAGGGCTATCCATACCCCAAGCTCTAACTGAGGGGAGGGCAGGAAGGCAAGTGACTCCTGCTGAGTGCCTACTGTTTGCCAGATTGTCCATCCCACTTAGACCTCATAAGCCCACAATCTGAGGGCTATCATCCTGTTCTGTGGATAAGGAAACAGAGGTTCAAAACATTTAGGTGACCTGTCCAAAGGGACAGAGCTGAGATCTGTTTGAACACGTCTTTAAAACCCCAGGGACTAGGCACCTCAACCCAATTCTACAAGAATTTCTGGAGAAAACCATTAAAGAGTAAAGCCCAGCTGGGCATGGTGGCACATGCCTGTAAGCCCGGGACCTTGAGAGGCTGAGGAAGGAGGATTGCTTGAGTCTCGGAGGTTGAGGCTGCAGTGAGCTGTGACTGCACTACTGCATTCCAGCCTGGGTGACAGAGCAAGAGATCCTGTCTCAAACAAACAAACAAAAAAGAGCAAAATGCTAAACTAAGCCTTCCACATCTCTATCCCATTTAATCATCAAAACCTCCCATTTTACAGGTGAGGAAACTGAGGATCAGGGAACCAGGTGTGTGTTAAACACAAACAAGTTTCTGGAATCTATCTCAAGGTATTATAGACTGCATTTTATCTCCCCCAAATTTATTATGTTGAACCCCTAACCCCCAATTTGATTGTATGTAGCGATAAAGCCTATAGGGAGGTGATTAATGTTAAATGAGATCGTAAGTCCGAGGCCCTAATCCAATAAGATTGGATGTTCTTATAAGAAGAGGAAAGACATCAGAGACCTCTCTCTCTCTATTTCAGTGCACAGAGAAGAGGCCATATGAGGACACAGTAAGAAGGTGGCCATCTACAAGCTGGGAAGAGAGCCCTCACTAGACACTAAATTTGCCAGCACCTTGATTTTGGACTTTCAGCCTCCAGAACTGTAAGAAAATAAATGTCTGTTGTTTAAACCCCTGAGTCTGGTATTGTGTTATAGCAGCCCAAGCTGACTAATACATGCACTCCCTAATTATTTGCTGACTGGCTGAGTGAGTAATGAATGAGGGAACTTCCAGGCCTATCTCCTGAGAGATAGTGGCCCTGCTTCCTGCAACGCCCAAAGCCTGGCCAGCTCCCTTCTCTCTCCACTCCTATAATCCAGCCCCCAGGGTGCTGATCAGGGCCATAGACGCCCCTTATTCAAGGGGTGTCTCCTGGCCTCTGGCAGCTGCACTGGGGGCTCCAGGCTGCAGTGGGGGCAGTTACTAAAGATGCCTTTTCATGAACAAGAGGGAGTAAATGGACCTGAACCCCTGAGGGGACCCTGTGGATCCCTAGAGCTACACTGGCAGTATTCATAAATATTGAGGCAAATCTACTACCTGGGAAAGGTCCTGGGATTCATGGGACACCCCAGAGTTCCACTTCCCTTCATGGTATGCAACGTGCTTGCTTTGGTGGAACCCAGTTGCTACATAAGGAGTTTGATTACCCTGAGACTGCCATGGTGTGAGGAAGCCCAATGTAGTCAAGCAGAGAGGCTGCATGAAGAGGGAAAAGCAGGGAGATGAGAGAGACCCCATCAGCCCCCAGATGTTTCAGCCAGCCCAGCCCAGCTGTGTGAATGTGGAAGCCTTCAGATGTCTCCAACTTCAGCCCCCACCCATCTGATGGCACCTACAGGACAAACTGAGCACAAGAGGTCAGCTGAACCCAGTCAACCCACAGAACCATGAGGGATGACAATACCTTGTTTTAAGCCACTAAGTTTTGAGATGGTTCATTGCACAATAATATGTAACTGGAACAAGGATAAAAGCACAAGAAGTCATTGATGGCTACTTGTGGGTGGCCAGGAAATGTGAATTTCTTCTTGGGAGATGTTGCTGAGGGCACTCCCTGGGTTTGTGTTGACAACCTGGCTGGGGCAGGGGTGGGAGGGGCTGCTGTCTGGACAAGGAGACCAGAAGCCACCTTGCCCTTGACTTGGTTGAACTAACTTCCTGGTTGACACTGGGTCTCCATGAATGAGCTAAAGGAAGGGATGCCCGAGGCATTCCATTCCATTCCATTTCTTTTTCTTCCTCTTCTCCTTGTGGCTTCAGAAAGGAAGAAAATCAGAGGTCCTGCACCCCTTTCCTCTACCTCAGGGAGAAGCCACTGTTGATGAGAAAGAGAGAGGTGTGGACATGCCACCAGGAGGGAAGAATGTCTGCTTTTTATAAAACAGCCCAGAAGCAAGTTCGAGAAAACTCTTACTGGGCCTCCTCTTGTCTTGATGCAAATACTTGGGTTCACAGTGAAGTCACCCAACATTGCGTCCTTGTAGTTCCCCTGGGAACTGGGAAACTGGGAAGGGTATGAGTTCCCTGCCAGTGAACCAGGAACTTAACTGCTGCTGGGGAGTCAGAGGGAAGAAGGGATTCTACACAGTCTTGCCCTCCCAGGCTTCTTGGGTTCCAACTGGAGGGACTCTCTCCAAGTATCTATTGATATATTTGTATATTTACTGCCTACTTACTGCCTTATCTTAGGGACTACAGATAGTTTTGTAGACTATGGTTAATCTTTCTTGGGTGGAGTAAAATCTGAAAAAGAAACAAGCGCCTGTTTGGTCCTCATCACATAGAAACAGCTACGTGAAGTTTTGTCAAATTCCAAATGGTCCAACTTATAACAGATTCAAGGTGTCGTATAACACAAACAAGATTCACTTTGTCCGGGTCCCTGGGGCATTCCTCAAAAAAAAAAGAAAAAAAAATCAGTGGTTCTCAAAAGCAGCTGAAACTGAAGTAAAATGAGAGAAACTGTGGGGCTTTCTGGAAAGATGCACCATTCGTTATAAAATGCAGGATTATAAAAAACATGCAGAGGTTTAAAATGAGAGAGAGAGAGCGAGAGAGAGACAGCAAGAGAGAGAGAGGGAGAGAGAGAGCGCAGTCCAAATTAAAAGTCACAAGGGTAGACTTTCTGAATTATGGGTTGTTTATTTGAGATCAAGCTGTTTTTCACGTGGCCAACTCAACGCGGCTTGCTCTAGGGTGAGTAGTGGCTGAGAGTTAATTACTTAATGACGGTTAATGATTCTCTTGGGTGATACTGGGAGGTATATGCAAATTAATACTAATTACAACAACTCGGCAGCAGCTACCCTTTGTGGAGCTTTTGAGGTGCATCGGGCCCTGGGTGGATGCTTGATGCGTGTTCTCATTTTATCCTCACAAGAACTGATGGAGGAAGGCATTATCAAACCTACCACTTTTCTTGCAGACAAGGAAACTAAAGTTCAGAGACGTTGTTCGGCTTGATTAAAGTCGCATTTAATAAGTGGAAGAGCCGTGTCAGGCCATGGGTGCCTCTGACTTTAAGTCCCTTGCTGTTAACTGTACTCTTCCTGTACTAAAATCAATTAATTCCTAAGAAAACTTTGAGCAAGGCCTCTTGGGTGATCTCAACTTCCAAGTGAATTACTTAGGGTTACAGGAGAGTCCTCCAGTTAAATTAAAGGGTTGGGGCTTTGAAAGGTCTGGGGATGCTCTGTGTCCAATCACACACACTCAAAGACAAGACAGGTGAGCAAGGTGCTGGCCTCCCCAGGGGGAAACAGCACGGCCTTGGCATCCCGCATCGGTAGAGCAGCTGACCCACTCAGCTCAGCAACCTCAGGACCAACCCTGAGTCTAGGTCACTAAAGCCGTTTGGACTCACTTCCCACCTCCTGACCATCATCTGTCAGGAAACTCTCCGGGTCCTCCGACCACCTCTCACCTGCCAGCCTGCAGCACTCCAGAAATGCTGAAGAGTCCAAAGTCCGTGATGACCACTTTGCCATTGTCATAGAAGACGTTCTTTGACTTGAGGTCCTTGTGTAGGATTCCCTTGGCGTGGAGGTACCCCATGCCCTGCAAGAAGCAAGGAACAGGGAGTTGCCAGAGAAAAACCTAAGAGCTTGCTGCCACCCTGGCTTGAGTTCACATTCCTTGTCCTGAAGACTTGGCTCCCTAATGGGACCACACTCAACAGTGGCAGGGCCTGGGGTCTGACCGTGGGTCCTGGGGGTGAGGTCGGGGAAGGCATGGCAAGCGGGAACAGGCAGGGCCCCCAAGACACAAATCCATTGCCACTCTCAGACCACAGAAAGGCCATCCCCATTTGCTCATCTGACTCCTGAAGAAGAAACAAAAAGATCCCCAGTGAAAGGAATTCAACCAACCATTTGCATCCACTTCCCCTTTAAAGACTAACTCTTCTACAAGACTAGATAGTCAGATCTACTTAACCTATGCTGCTGCAGAAGGTAATGAGTTCCTAAAGAGATGGTCACAACTGCTCATTAAGAACACACAGAAGAGTCTATTGGAGGCCTCGTTCAAGGGCAAACATCTAGAGTTGTGGTGGTTTCTTTTTTTTGCCTTTGTGAGCAGTCACATCTTTTATTTCCTCTTGTAGCTCAGTCCTAACACCTCCAAATGAGAAATAAAAGCTTGAGTACAACTGACTAATAAGGCACCTGCCAGAAAACACAGAATGTTCTTGTTTGTTTTAATCCAAAACAACATCCAATGATTTGATGTTTCCCTAGCAGCAGTGGAGAGAGATGGTTTCCACTCATGGGAATTCAAGGACTCGAGGGATGGTGGATCCTAACCAAGAGGGCTGAATAGCTTGTATGTGACCCCTGGTCCTTGCATAGGTCCAAGTACCATAGTGATGAGACACCAGATGGAAACCAAACATTGGTGGATAGTTTCTAAAGATCGTATCGAGGCAGAATTCTTACTTATACATGGCCTGGTATTTTTCAGGTCAAGTCTAATTTCTTGTAAGTCCAGATTGGTAGTCTGAAATCCAACCATGAATCTTAGGAGTCCTGGGGTAGGGGGGCTTCTCTGGGGGAAACTGGGTCTTTCGGAGATTTAGGTAGGAGGCCCTAGACCCGACAGTACCTTCACAATTTCTTGAGCAATCTGCCTGGTTTTGTTGACATCCAAGACGATTTTGGCATCCCTCACAACTGAATAGAGCGTCCGTCCCTTACAGAGGCTGAAAAGCAAAAGGACAAAAAAAATTAATGGCAGTCGTTCAGAAGAGGATGACCCACGACAGTTACTACAAGTGACAAATGACGGCATAGACACGTGGACACACCACAATTGTGCTTATGAGATAATAAGTCTGGGACTGGACTTCAGATCTGGTTCTGGGATGGAGATCTGGGAGGAAGTTCTTGTAGATTCTTTAGAAACTTGGCCAACATGGCTGACCGACAAGGACACCCACAGAATCTAGCCTAGTCCAGAAATGGGTTTGCCACGTCCAGTCCATCCCAGAGGCTCACAGGTGGAAAGCAGCACATAAATCAACAACTTCTGGGTCCTTGGACGCCACTCAGACAGCATTCTGTTGGCCATTTACACCAGCTGCACGCACTTGCCAGGAGTCAGTGTGTGAGGACAGTGATGAAAGACCAGCAAAGTGGTGGCTGATGTGTATTAAGTATCACCAGCAAATGATGCAGTCAATTGTTTGGACAGGGATGTGTAAACACCAATAATACCACCCCCAAACCAGACGCCTGTCTAGATAAAGAGTTTTTCAAACTATGTTCAGCCTCATTGAGTTCATTTCGAGGACCAGTAGTTTAAGATGAATGACAGGATGAAAAAGGACATTATGCAGTGAAAGTAACACCTTCTCATTTAGTTGCCTGTATGCTCATCCGTCCTGTTCCTCCGCAGTGAGCACAATTCCCAGCATGCGCAGAGCAGGCATCCACAAGCCGCCACTGAATGAATGAATTCTAGATTCGTCATAGCACTCCCAGCCCCTAGCACTGTGACTGGCTCAGAGTATCCAATATGCGCCAAAAGAAGAAAGAACGTCACTGTGAAAATCAATTTTCCATCTACATCAAAATCACAGTTTGAATTTTCCTCTTTTAACCTACGACGTTATTGCTAAAATACTCCTGGCATTGTGTTCATTCATTTGGTATTTACTGAGCCCTTGTTGTGTACTGGGCTTTGCTGAGATTGTATTTCCTGTGGCTGAAGTAAGAACGCTGGTATCAGAGGGATCTCAGAGTCCCAGCTCTGCTCCTTACTTACTGTATGTCTTGAGGTGGGTTACCTCACTTCTCTGGGCCTCAGTTTCCTCATCAATCAAAGGAAATTAATACTACTTAACCCTGTAGTTGAGTATGAGGATTGAATGAGATACAGAGTTGGAAACAGGCCTTGGCATCCAGTGGGAAGTATAGCACAGTGGTTAGGAGTATGGGGGCTTAGAGTAGGACTAAGGGAATAGAATCCTGATCTGTCATTTAGTGGCTGTGTGACCTTGGGCGGGTGCATTAACCTCTCTGAGCTTCAGTTTTATTATCTGCAAAATGGGGCCAACAGCTCCTGCCTTTCTGGGTTGTCAGGAGAACCACATGAAATCAGGCAAGTAAAGGTGTAGGCACCTCTCTATGCCTAGTACATTTCATGGTAACTTTCCATGAGATCACTGGCTATTATACAAAGTTGTAAGTGATTAATAAAATAGTAAACAGACACACATACACTCGTACAAATATATATAAGTGATATATCTATACACATATCACAACTGTTTATCTGTCCACCCATCTGTATACTCATCTAAAATGCCACTGATAGCCACCCATGATCTTTGACTAACATTTTTTTCTTCATCTGCTTAAGGCGACAGTCCCCGGCTAGCTGACTCACAGAAAGTCTGATTCATGTGTCCGAGGAGGTCACCCAGCCAGTTGGCAGGAGGCAGCCCAGAATGAGTCAGGGCTGACCCTGCATCCCCCAGGTTGCTGTCCCAGGCAGGGCATTTGCTGTGGCTGCTGGAGCAGAGGTGGAGGAAGGGTGGGCAGAGCAGCCGATTACTCCATGTTGACATTTCAATATTTGAAACCCTGGGTGGATTCCCTCCCCTGGATACTTTGTTCCTGAACAGCCACCTACACTCATCACAGGCCAGATCCCAGAAAATACCTTCCCCACTGCAGACCGTGGAGCAAATCACCACTAACAGGCTCCAAGACTCCCCGGACTCTCCTGCTCAGGGTAACTGCAGGAAAGTCTCAAGCTTCAGATTTCTACCCGTAGTCTTCTTTCCCTCCCTACATCCTCCTTCCCTTCAGCAGCTGCTGAAGTCTTTGCTTCTCTCACTCCCGTATGGCCTCAGGAGCTTCTGGAGAAACTACTGCACCAGTTTGGCACAGCTACTAAAGTGAAATATACATACAAAGAACCCTGATATGGTTTGGCTGTGTCCCCACCCAAATCTCACCTTGAATTGTAATAATCCCCACGTGTCAAGATGAGGGGCAGATGGAGATAATTGAATTATGGGGGCAGTTTCCCCTATACTGTTCTCCTGGTATTGAATAAGTCTCATGAGATCTGATGGTTTTATAAAGGGGAGTTCCCCTGCACAAGCGCTCTTGCCTGCCACTGTGTAAGACGTGCCTTTGTTTCTCCTTTGCCTTCCACCATAATTGTGAGGCCTCCCTAGCCATGTGGAACTGTGAGTCCATAAAACCTCTTTCCTTTATAAATTACCCGGTCTCCGGTAGGTCTTTATTAGCAGCGTGAAAACGGACTAATACAAATCCATAACCAGCGATTCTTCCTCTAAGTAAGTACCCAACAGATACGAATTCTCATATTCACCCCTACACATGCACTAGAATGTTAACGGCAACCTATCTGTTGAAATCCCAAACTAGAACCAACCTGCAATGGATCGAATGTTTGTGTCCCCGATTCCGTATGTTGAAATCCTAATCCCAATGCGATGGTATTAGGAGGTGAGGCTTTGGAAGATAATTAAGTCATGAGAGCAGAGCGTTATGAATGGGATTAGTGCTCCTTTAAAAGGGACTCCAGCTAGTTCTCTTGCTGTTTCCCTGCCATATGAGGATACAAGGAGAAGTCAAAAGTCTGGAAGATGGCCCTCCCCAGAATCTGCCCATGCTAGCACTGGATCTTTGACTTTTCAGCCTTTGGAACTGTGAGAAATACATTTCTTTTTTTTTTTTTTTTTGAGATAGAGTCTCGCTCTGTCATCCAGGCTGGAGTGCAGTGCTGTCATCCGGTGCTGGAGTGCAATCTTGGCTCACTGCAACCTCTGCCTTCTGGGTTCAAGTGATTCTCCTGCCTCAGCCTCCCAAGTAGCTGGGACTACAGGAGCAATTTCTGTTGTTGCTAAGCCACTCAGTCTGCAGTACTGTGTCACGGTAGTCCAAACTAAGACGCAACCCAAATGTTCGTCAACAGAAAAGTGGATAAAATACGATATATACATATAACAAAATATGTTCATGCTGTACTATATAAAAATAACCAAACTACTGCTAACTGCAAAAAGCATGGATAAAGCTCACCAACATAATGTTGAGTGAAGGAAGCCTGACACCCAAGACTATTCCATTTATATAAAGTGCATAAGCAAATGAAACTGACCTAGGTGCTGAAAGTCAGCACAGTGATGGCCCTTGTGTGTGTGTGTGTGTGTGTGTGTGTGTGTGGTGGGCGGGGGTGCTGGAAGGAGCATTATTAGGGGGCTAGGGGAAGGCAGTGTTCTGTGTTTTGATTTGGGTGCTGGTTACGTGGATACATACTCAGTGGAAACTCACTGGGCTGTTCTTTTATGATCTGGATATTTTTGCAGGTATGTTATCCTTCCAAAAAATGTTTTCAAAAGTCATAGCCTGGGCAACGTGGCAAGACCCCAATTCCACAAAGGATACACAAAAAAACTAGCTGTGTGTAGTGGCACATGCCTGTAGTCCCAGCTATTTGGGAGGCTGAGGAGGGAGGATCTCTTGAGTCCAGGAGGCAGAGGCTGCAGTGCATGGAGATTGCACCACCACAATCCAGCCTGGGTGACAGAGTGAGACCCTGTCTCAAAAAAAAAAAAAAGTAAGCAGGGAAAGAATTAACAATTAATATAATTAATATATGGTGTTGAAATCTGTAAAAAATCTAAAGCAGCACTGATACCCAAGGTATCCTTTTCTAAAGTCTTTACACAGTGAAGAGTATTTGCAGATGGGCAATGTCTACAGAGGAATTTGGGACTCCAGGCCTGGCTGTGCCCACCTGGGTGTTTATCAAGAGCTAAGCCGGAGACAAGTTCAAGATGAAAGCTGAGTTTAAAGATGAGCAGGCCTCAGGCAGATGTCCAGGATGACTGAGGCTAGGATGGTCCCAGCAAGTCAGTCCAAGCGTCCACAGCAACTGCTCCGAGCTTGGAATCCTTCATGACTAATAATGGTGGCCTAAAAGCCACTCGCAGTGTGGGATGTGGGGAAAGGAAGGGAGAAGAGGATGAAAGTTTATTGAGCATGTGTTTAGGACCTATATCACCTCCATGATTCCTTCTAGCAATGCTGCAACCCCTATATATAATAGCAAACCCTATTATATCTATTTTATGGGTGAGGATATGGACACCTAGAGGACCAGCTCATGGATGCATAGCCTTGACGGGAACCCATTCCTGATCTTCTTCCTATCTTCTCCTCCACTGTGTGGGTGCCCAGTTATCAGATATGATTCTTGAGACATTAATTAGGTATCACAGCTAAGGGAACAGAGGAGAACAAACTGAGTCCAAATCCCGACTCCAGCATTTACTACTTGCTGGGTGACCTTCGGAAATGACTTCAACCTCAGTTTCCATGTCTGTAAAATGGGTACAGCAGAAACAACATAAGCTGACATGTCCTGGGGCACATTCTATGTGCCAGGCACTAGCCTAAGGATAAGAGCCTTACAAAGTGGGTATTCTTGCTGTATCTCATTGATTCCAAAGATGCACCTCTCTAAAATCAGAATGTGTCCCGCAATCATTGACAGATGATCATAGTTTCATTGGCACTGTATTTCTTTCTTTGTAGCACATAAAATAAATGGTGAATATTCTTTTCTTTGAGATGAGGTCTCACTACATTGTCCAGGCTGGTCTCAAACTCCTGGGCTGAAGTGATCCCCCTGCCTCGGTCTCCCAAAGTTCTGGGATTACAGGTATCTTCAATGATTTAATGAAGCATGGTATCAATCTCATTTTATAGATGACAAAATTGAGGCTCAGGGGTTAAGTAGAGCTGGGATGAATTTAATTTAACATGTAAAAATTGTACGTATTTATTGTGTACCACATGATGTTTTGATATATGTATATATGTGGAATGGCTAAATCAAGCTATTTCATTTATGCATTATCTCACATTTTTTTGTGTGCAGCGAGAACACAAAATTATCTTCCAAAGCCTCACCTCCTAATACCATCACATTGGGATTAGGATTTCAACATACAGAATTGGGGACACAAACATTCAATCCATTGCAGGTTGGTTCTAGTTTGGGATTTCAACAGATAGGTTGCTGTTAACATTCTAATGCATGTGTAGGGGTGAATATGAGAATTCGTATCTGTTGGGTACTTACTTAGAGGAAGAATCGCTGGTTATGGATTTGTATTAGTCCGTTTTCACGCTGCTAATAAAGACCTACTGGAGACTGGGTAATTTATAAAGGAAGAGAACACTCAGCAATTTCAAGTATATAACATATTGTTATTGATTATAATCACCATGATGTTCAATAGATCTCTTGAACTTATTCCTGTCTAAATGAAGTTCTGTGGCCTTTGATCAAAGTCTCTCCACTCCCCACACTCCCCAGCCTCTGGTAACCACCATTTTACTCGATTTCTATGACTGACTTTTTTAGACTCCACATATAAGTGAGATCATGCGGTATTTGTCTTTTAATTTATGTATTCCTTTTGAGACGGAGTCTCACTCTGTCACCCAGGCTGGAGTGCAGTGGCGCCATCTTAGCTCACTGCAACCTCCGCCTCCCTGGTTCAAGTAATTCTCTTGTCTCAGCCTCCTGAGTAGCTGGGATTACAGGTGCCTACCACCATGCCTGGCTAATTTTTGTATTTTTAGTAGAGATGGGGTTTCACCATGTTGGCCAGGTTGGCCTTGAACTCCTGACCTCAGGTGATCCCCACGTCTCGGCCTCCCAAAGTGCTGGGATTACAGGCCTGAGCCACTGCCCCTGGCTGGTATTTGTCTTTTTATGCCTGCCTTATTTCACTTAGCATAATGTCCTCCAGGTTCATTCATGTTATCACACACGACAGGATTTCCTTCTTTTCTTAAGGCCGAATAATACTCTGTTGTATTTATATGCCACATTTTCTTGATCCATTCATCTGTTGATGGATTCGAGTTGATTCCATATCTTGGCTATTGTGAAGAGTGCTACAATGAGCCAGGGAGCACAGATCTCTCTTCAACATGCTGATTTCCATTCCTTTGGATAAATAGCCAATCGTGGAATTGCAGGAACTGGGGTTTGAATGCAGGCCACCTGGATCTGGAGGCTATACTCTTAAAACCCATCTTTTGCTTCTTAACAACTTTCTCTGTCATAAGCCCTCAGAAAGTGGTAGCTGTAATGTCACTATCCCCATCGCCTACGGCAATGAAGATTAACGAGGCCTGCTGGTAGTACAGTCCATCCGGAGGTCAGCAGAAAGTGTTTTAGTGGCTCAATAGTGCATTAAGTATCTCTCTGGCTTCTAGTACACATGCACACATGCACCTCTCAGTATCTCTGTACACCAAAAATCATCTTTCTCCAAGAAGAGGGGCAAGGCCTGGGAATTCTCCATCTTATCTGTAGGCTACCCCACCTCTCCCAGCCTGGCCTCAGGCAGTACCCACAAGGCTGCCCTTTGAGCCCCTATCTCAGGTGACACAGAGAGCCTTTGGCCAAGATGGCACTGTGGGTACAAGACGTTTATTATAAACCAACCTAAAAGGGGCTTGTCAGAAGCAATTAGATAAAACCATCTAGAAGGTTTGTCCCTGAAGGCCTCTGTCCAGACTGGCTCATTCTGCCAAAACAGTGGCTGGGACAGAAGTCTGAATGCCTGTGGCAGCCATGTCCTTTCCCTCTTCCAAACGCCTCACCACCAAGCCCAGGCACCTGGACCAGGTGTGAATAGTGGGGAGCAGGTGCTTTTTCTGGGAGCAGCCACCTCTGAGGACTGACACCCTGGCTCCCAGCCCAGCTCTGTCACCTCAAGCCCCCATGGTCTTGGGGCACACTGCATCTCATGGGGGCACAGGCTCTGCCTCTATAACCAGGAGTGTGGTGAACTGAATAATGGCTCCAAAGATGTCCACGTCCTAATCCCTGGAACTGGTGAAAATTTACCCTTCAAGGCAAAGGAGACTTTGCAGATGTGATTGAGTCATACTCTTGAGATAGATAGATGGTCCTGGATTAGCCAGGCAGGCCAGATGGATGTAATCATAAGGGTCTTCAAAAGCAAAGGGGGAGACAAAAGAGAGAGGCAGAAGGAGATGTGATAGAAGAGGGGGCTGAATGGATGTGATGGGGGAGAAGGACTCAACCCACCATCGCTAACTCTGAAGATAGAGAAGGGGGCCACGAGCCGAGGAATGCAGGCAGCCTCTAAAAAGCTGGAAAAAGGCAAGAAAATGGATTCTCCCGTAGAACCTCTAGAAGGAGCACAGCCCTGCCAACATCCTGATTTTAGCTCCATGAGACCCACTTTGGACTTCTGACTTTCAGAACCATGTTCTTGTTGTTTGTTGTTTCAAGCCACTAAGACAGTGGGGCAGTAAGTGCCGCCTCGTGAGCAGGTGTGAGGTTGAGATGAAAGCACACAAGTGCTTCATCCAGTGTCCGGCTAAAGCGTCTACTCCTTCACCAGCTTCTCATATTATCGCTACTAATATTACCATGAATATTATTGCTAATAATATTCTTCTTCCTGAATGATGACAACTGTTTCTCTGGCTTCCCCAATTCATTCTGCGTCCAGTAATATGAGCAATTGCTTCAAAATGCAAAATTGATCAGGTCACTCCACTGCTACAATGACTCCCCAGTGCTCTCTGGATAGAGAGTCTCCCAGTGCCTGGACGTCCCATATAGTCTGGCTCCTACACACCATTTTCCCTCTTCTCATATGACTCTCCCTGTCATTCGCGGAGTTCCAATCACACCAGCCCATCTCCGAGCCTTTGCCTCTGCCATTTCCTTGGCCTGCAATGCTTTTCCCACTTGCCTCAAAAGCCTCCCGTGGCCTCTCCAACTAGGTCACTCCCCCCAGTAGGTCCCTGAAGCACTGTGGATCCACCTTTGCAACACCTGTTGTAGTTGTAATTGAACAGGTGTTGCCTGGAGCCTATGATGATGAACTGTCTCCCCTTCCAGACTGTAAGCCCTAAGAGGACAGTTATATGGTTTGGCTGTGTCCCTACCCAAATCTTAACTTGAGTTGTATCTCCCAGAATTCCCATGTGTTGTGGGAGGGGCGCCGGGGGGAGGTAATTGAATCATGGGGGTGAGTCTTTCCTGTGATATTCTCGTGATAGTGAATAAGTCTCACGAGATCTGATGGGTTTATCAGGGGTTTCTGCTTTTGCTTCTTCCTCATTTTCTCTTGCTGCTGCCAGGTGAGAAGTGTCTTTCACCTCCTGCCATGATTCTGAGGCCTCCCCAGCCATAGGGAACTGTAAGTCCAATTAAACCTCTTTCTCTTCCCAGTCTTGGGTAGGTCTTTGCCAGCAGCATGAAAATGGACTAATATAGGCAGGGACTGGGTTTATCTGGTTAATGTTACAGGTGCTGAACACATGAATGAATGAATGAATGAATGGATGGATGCAGTGCCTTAGGCTGCTTCCCACGGCCAGACCTTTCCTTCCAGTATTCCAGGGAGTGACATCCCCACCATGGTATGACAACCAACAAAACATAACAGCTTCTATGTGGGTCTGCACCTGCAGTCTCCTTTGCCACAGTCCTCACCACTCTGCAGTGTACCACACCTGGTCTACTTCCTGCATTTACAGCACCTACATAGACCCTGTAGGTGTTTAAACACCAGGCACTAGAATCTCCTGGGGAGCTTTGTTAAAAAAAAAAGGTGGCTGGCCCTACCCCAGCCACCTTTAACCTGCAAATACAGTTTCTGATTTGCATTTCTAACAAGTTCCAGATAATGCTGATGCTGGGAGTCCAGGGAATCCCACTTTGAGAACCACCACTCAAGCCTACTCTCCTTTTATGGAGGCCCAGAGGTCATCTCTTAAGTTCAAAATCCACTACATGGGTGCCAGAATGGTCCTGGCACAGTGTTCAAGGTGCAGAAGATACTGTACGCACGACAGACCTGGTCCTTAATCCCACAAGCTGAAGGTCCAGTGGAGAAGGAAGGCAATAAACAAATCAATGAGACTTCAGAGAGGTACAAGTGCTGTAAAGAGAATGCAGAGACTTACTGGATAGAGAGCAGATGGAGTTGGGGGCATGTTTAGCCAGGGTGCCCAGGGAAAGCCACTCTGGGGAGGTAACCTTTATTCTGAGAGCTGAATGAAGAAAAAAGTCAGGCATGTGGAAATCTGGGGAGAGAACTCCAAGCTGGGGAAACCAGCCAGTGCAAAGGCCCTGAGGTAGAACAACGTGTGGCATGCTTGAGTAACACGGCAAAGGCCATCTGGCTGGAATCCAAAGAGTGTCTCCCAGTGGCTACTCTCTACAGGTGTTTACCTTCCAAATAAAAGACATAGATAGCTGGGTGCAAATAGTCCCCGGCGCTGCCTGACTTGAGCTCCCAAGGCAGTTGGTTTCAAAGTCAGCTGTTATGTTAAAAAAACACTCAAGCTGTCAGAGGGATTTATGACTCCTCTGCTGCTCACTCCCTTTTAAGCACTCCCCACTTCTCGAAACTCAAATCCCACTTAATTGTCCCATGCTCTTTCCCCCTCCCTTGAGTAAATAAATCACATTCCAAGTTACAGGTCGCACACTCCATCAAATTCCAGCCTCCGGCAATCTCTAACTTCCAAGTTGCTCATGTATCTAACACTCAAGATATTAAACCTTGGGACTCTGGGGCTTTATAATAAAAAATGCCAGGTTAGCTTCCTATAAAAATGGGACATGCCAGAAAGCAAGTGAGAAATGCCAGCTGTCTGCCACCTGCTTAACTCAACGTGTGTCCAGGAAATGAAGAGTTATAGAGTTCCATTAAGTAAGGGGCTGGCTGGGGAAGGCTCACATCCTAGCCAGACAAGAAAGATGACAGTGGCCTGCCAGGCATCAGAATATGCAGAGACAGAGCCTAGCTGCCCACGAGGGCACTGAGCTTTTGTTAATGCTTGCCCTCCCTCCCCTCCTACAGCCTCTGATATTGCTGCAAAGCTCAGAAATGGGGAGGGAAAAAGGAAGCGTAGCCTCTCTTTCTGTCTTGCTGAATTCTCCCCAGAACTGAACCTGATTTTGCTAAATCAAGAGGTCAGAGGCGGCCAGGCGCGGTGGCTCACATCTGTAATCCCAGCACTTTGGGAGGCCGAGGTGGGCGGGATCACAAGGTCAAGAGATCAAGACCATCCTGGCCAACATGGTGAAACCCTGAGCAAAGCGTCAGCCCTTCTTGTCACCTGCACACACCATCACTGTGACAATAAGGAAAACATCTTTGGCCTGGCACAGTGGCTCATGCCTATAATCCTAGCACTTCAGGAGGCCAAGGCAGGTGGATCACCTGAGGTCAGGAGTTTGAGACCAGCCTGGACAACATGGTGAAACCCTGTCTCCACTAAAAATACAAATATTTTTTGTATTGAGACCAGCCTGGACAACATGGTGAAACCCTGTCTCCAGTAAAAATACAAAAATTAGCCAAGCGTGGTTGTGTGCGCCTGTAGTCCCAGCTACTCAGGAGGCTGAGGCAGAAGAATTGCTTGAACCCGGAAGGCAAAGGTTGCAGTGAGCTGAGATCACACCACTGCACTCCAGCCTGGTGACAGAGGGAGACTCCGTCTCAAAAAAAAGAGGAGGTCAGGTTTCTGGCTGCTCTGGGCTCTTCAAAGACTGCGATGTGGGGTTCTGCCCATTAGGGGCTGTCCCTTCTGCCCCAGCCTGTATGACTCCAAGCTGCTGGGCATCTGGGTGACCTTCTGCCCTCTCTGGTCTAGGTTTCATAGGGAGGGAGTATTCCCAACCCACAGGCAGCCAACGGGGAGGCGTGAGCCTCCAGTCACTCCAGGAAGAATTGCAGGGAAATGGTAACCTGGCATTCCTCTACCTCTTGTCACATTGTGGGGTCCAGCCTGGGACCTGCTCTTGTTGACACTGTCCAAAGATAGCCTGAGACATGCTCTTCCCCAATCCTGCATCATATTTTCTCAGCATCTCCTAAGGGTAGGGCTGCACACATCTCATTCAGTATCCTTCACCTTGCAATCATTCAAGATCCGCCCACTTGTATTTATATGAACTTGCCAGATCAGCCAACTCCTATTTATCACTTAATACCTTTTGATAAATGTACTGCCCTTGAGGGAAAAATCAGTGTATTTTAAAGAGATACTTTCTGTCATTACCTTCTATCATTGCCAGATGGAAAGCTAGAATCCCTAGCCCCAGGTAAGAGTAAAAATAAATACAATGAAAACAAACATATATTAAAAAACAAAGTGAAATCCTAGTTTGGCACTGTGGTCTGCCAAAGGCCCTAAGTTTCAGGGCTCCTCTTTTTGTAAAAAAACAAAACAACAAACCTAGTTTAGCAAGTTAGAGTTACAAGCTAGTATCAAATACTAGCACTGAACAGAGATGTTTTCTTTTTCTTTTTTTTTTTGAGATGGAGTCTCGCTCTGTCACCCAGGCTGCAGTGCAGTGGCACAATCTCAGCTCACTGAAACCTCTGCCTCCTGGGTTCAAGCAATTCTCCTGCCTCAGCCTCCCAAGTAGCTGAGATTACAGGTGTGTACCACCATGCTTGGCTAATTTTTGTATTTTTAGTGGAGACAGGGTTTCACCATGTTGTCCAGGCTGGTCTCAAACTCCTGACCTCAGGTGATCCACCTGCCTTGGCCTCCTGAAGTGCTAGGATTATAGGCATGAGCCACTGTGCCAGGCCAAAGATGTTTTCCTTATTGTCACAATGATGGTGTGTGCAGGTGACAAGAAGGGCTGACTCTTTGCTCGAATGAGCTGACATTCTCATGGGGAGACAATATGCAAATAAAATAATTGCAAGTTTTAATTAGGGCAATAGAGAAACAAACTCAGTGCTAGGTGCTTCATGAATAGGATCACCGGGGTAGGTATCTAAGGAGAGGCAGCAGGGGCCCCCTTCCCACTACACTGTGTTCTTTCAAGGCAAAGACTCTGCATTAACTTGTGACAACTTCTAGCATAATACTCCTTATCAAATCCCTCCATGCAGGGCAGCATCATCATCCTGTTTAGGATGACGACCATCTTTAGAGGGCCTACCAGGATGCCAGGCACAGAGGCAAAAGATTTCTGGGCAGCGCCTCATTACATGCTTCTTATAACTCTCTAAAGTGGGTACAGACCAGGAGACTGGGGCAATAAGTCAGCCTAGTTAGGAGCATACACTTTAGAATCAGAACCACATGAGATAATTTGCCATTTCCTGGCTACATGATTTTTGGCAAGTTACCTAAAACCTTTGGAACTCACAGTGCTTTGTAACCTCTGAGGTGGGGGCATACAGTCTGAACGGAATTCATATTCCAAGGGGCTCAGCCTTGCTTTGGAGACTCCCTAGCTGTTATTTTTTGAGGGCAGGCAATAAGCATCTTGCCACTTCCGTCTTTTGCAGAGGTGCGTGTGATTTTATGTCCAATTTTAATGCCCACTACTCGGCAGTACTTGCAGGTTAAATGAGATAAGATGACCGTCTCCGTTGATGGAGTTTTCTCCTGCAAGGCACTGCCCTGAGAACTTCTCACACCATCTCCCCTAGTAGGAGAGACATGATTTACAAATGAACAAATTCATGTGCAGGAAGGTAAAAATTACCTGCGCCAGGGTGCTACAGTGAGTAGGCGCAACAGGGTCAGGATTTGAATTCAGGACTCAAACCTTCACCTCTTTTCAGGATTTCATAAGATCGCCGGGAAAAGATGACTTAGCAGAGCAGGTGACTCCGGAGATTCAGAGAGCCTGACCTCTGAACCCTCATTTGCTCATTGAGCTCAGCTGAGAGTACACTGCTCCAACTCTAGGCCTTTCCTTCCACCCCCAAATTCAGAGCAGGGCCATGTTAATCCTTATGCATTTGCTGCTTCTGTTTGGGAATTCTCAGCTGCTACCCAGAGACAAGCAAAGCAGGCTGCAGGTGGCTAGAGCTAGAAGGTCTCAGAGCTGCTGGATGCACGCTTGTCCACACTGGCCCAGGGGAGGGGCTGAGGAACTGCTCTTAGAATGAGTGCATGGATAAACAGAGGAATGAATGACTCCTATCCTCTGTCTTCTTGGGGATAAGCATCCTGTGTCCCCTGTAGCTCGAGAGGGCTGTGTTTCATGCCAAGTGATACGATTTGGCTGTGTCCCCACCCAAACCTCATCTTGAATTGTAGCTCCTAAAATCCCCATGTGTTGTGGGAGGGACCCAGTGGGACATAATTGAATCATGGGGGCAGGTCTTTCCCGTGCCATTCTCGTGATAGTGAATAAGTTTCACAAGTTCCGATGGCTTTATAAAGGGGAGTTTCCCCGCTCAACTTCTCTTCTCTTGTCTGCTGCCATGTGAGATGTGTCTTTCACCTTCTGCCATGACTGTGAGGCCTCCCCAGCCATGTGGAACTGTGAGTCCATTAAATTTCTTTCTTTTGTAAATTGCCTAGTCTCAGGTATGCCTTCATCAGCAGTGTGAAAACGGGCTAATATACTAAGATACGCCTTTACCTGCTGTCTTAACACATGAAATAGACCATGAGCCAAGCCCAGATCAAATTAGTAATGAACGTTGAGCCTCTTCCATGAGCAAAGTACCACAGGGGCAAAAAGACCAAATAGACCACTGGTCCTGCCCTCTAGGGCTAGACATCAAAGGATATCAAAACACTGAGTTCTTTTTGTTGACTCACCAGAACCACACTTATTTTTCAACTCAACAGTAGCCTGAATTACTGTTTGAAAAACTGTATACCTATATCACCTAATTCATATGCATTAAAAATCCAGTGAGAGGATAGCCCCCAGGGTGTTAGCAGAGCTAGCTCTGGCTACTGGGATTAGGAGGTTTTATAAGGTTTTTTTCCCCCTTGCTGCTTATCTTTCTTTCCTAATTTTTCCTCCAACAGATGCATGTTCCTTTTGTAAATCGAGAAAAAAGGAAGAAATGAGAAAAGCACCTCTGACTTCTGACTAGAGTAAAACCAGACACATATGTTTATTCTGTAGACGGTTTGGAAAATATTGAACCGGTGGGGAACTGAGATGAGAAAGCAGAGTCTGAACCAAATTCATACTCCAAGTAGCTCAGCCTTGCTTTAGAGACTTCCTGGCTGTTACTCTGCGAGGAGAGGAAGCATTTTTGCTCCTTCTGTCTTTTGCACAGGGTTTAGCCCACTCTAGTCCTCTTTGGAAGTGGGCACACAACAAATGCTTGGTGATTACGGAGAAACCTAATAACACTCTTGGCCCAGGAAAGTTCGGTCCCTAATGAGGAAGATAGAGTTTACTGCTCAATTTTTTTTTTTCTAATAACTGTGTAGCTGGTAAGAGACAAAAGGGCAGGCAGATGCATGGTAGGCATAACCTCCACCTCAAATGGCTGTGTTCTTTCCACCCATGGGCCCCACAGCCCAAAAGGGCACAGGAAGGGAGGCTGAGGACACTGGGAGGAGGGCCTGTGTAAGGCAGTCAGCTGGGGTGGAGTGTGGGGGGCATTGCTCCCTTCTGCTATTGGGGCTGAATCAACCCTGGACCTGTTGGTCAGATCTGTTCCCTGGTGAAGGAGATGGGGAGATAAGGAGATGGGGAGGGAAGTAAGAGGAAGGGGAGGCTGGGAAGTTATCTGAGCATGGAAGCTACCTGGCCATGGTGTAAAACATCACGTGTAGAAGAGAAAACAGGCATAGAAATGTTTTGAACTCAGGTTGTAGACCAACATTAGGAATTACTGGATCTGTTCCTTTCACAGCGGAGATGGAGAAGCTGGAATGCAGAAGGGGGATGGAATTTCCCAAGGTTGTGTTTTGAGTGACACAGGCTGGCTACAACCCAGCTTTGTCTGAAGCTAAACCCAATGCTTGTAAACATAGAGCTATGCTGCCTTCTCAGAATAATAAATGGCATTTGTGAACCTCCCCACGAGGACTCTGCTGAAGGTTTTACGTAAATCATATCCATAGATTGTAATCCTAACCTAACCCCATAAGGCAGGTGTTATTCCTATCCAACAGATGGGGAAACTGAGACTCAAGGAGTTCAGGTCATTTGCCAAGGTCATGTAGCTAAGATATATGAGACAGAACTGGCATTCTACCCTCATTCTATTCGATACTAGGGTCTTATTCTCAACCACTAACCTACATGGCCTCTTTGGAAATGGAAGGAACAGAGGCTGAGGAACAAGGGAATCAAAGTTTTCCAAGCTCCTGAGATAAGCCTTGTACTCATTCTACCCACACAACAGCCCTGAGGGGGAACTTTTCATCCTCCTGTCCCTCCAGTGAGGAAGTAGTGGCTCAAGAGGATGAATGACTTGCCCAGTAATCCTCTCTGCCAGGACATGCAGCAGGAGCTGCGTCCAGTTTGCCCAAAGCCCCTGGGCCTTCCACTGCCTCCCTCTTTTCTGAGAAGGCCTCGAGCGCTGGGCCACCCCAGCACATGCCCAACTAGCCCACTATTCATACTGCTGTAGGTCAAGGGTTTGCAGAGTGTAGAATTTGCAAGACTGCAGATACTGAGGCTTGCTAGAACTAGGCTTCTGAGGTGGGAGTTGCAAACTATGGCCTGCGGGCCAAATGTAGCCCAAAGCTTGTTTTTTGCATGACCCATTAGCTAAGAATGATTTGATACTCCTTTAAATGGTTGAAACAATTTCAAAAGAAGAGTAATATCTTGTGCCATGTGAAAATTATATGAAATTCAAATATCAGTGTTCATAGTAAAGTTTGATTGGAAGACAGCCATACTTTTTTTCTGCAAATTGTCTACAGCTGTTTTCATGTTAAAATAGCAGAGTTAAGGAGTTGTAACAAAGACCATATGGCAAAGCTGAAAATATTTACTGTCTAGCCCTTTACAGAAAAGGTTTGCTGACCCCTGCTCTAAGAAATCAGGGTGGAGCCAACAGAAATTGGGCTACTCAAACTAGAAGGGCTTTCTTCAATTTCAGCCATTCTCCTCTGCATTGGGGTGCGGTTAAGGTCACGTGGATTTTCCATTCATTCACTTGCTCACTCAGTCAACCATTTGTGCCTCTATGCATGTGCTGAGCTAACACTTCCAGAGGCCTGCCAGGCACTGTGCCAGGTGTGGGATACTGAGTCTGGTGGGCAGGCACATATTACATGAGAAAGTGCCAGCAAGTGTCATAGGTCCAGGGACAAGGTTTTGCTTAGGAGTGAGTTGGGCTAAAGAGGGAGAAGGAACTTGAACTTGGGCCAGTGCATATGCAGCCAAATAAGGGAGCTTATCTGCAAGCCTGTGTTATGCAAGGTGGAGACAGACTGAACTACCCGCTGCCACCCATCAGGGAGGGGCATGCCCCAGCCACACAATCACTCAAACGTGGAAGCATATGTCAAGTCCATGTTTTCTGCCTCTTCCTTTCCCTAATTCCCTGCCCAAACTCCTATATCACATCCTCACAGAGCCTTCCCAGGCAGCTCTTGGGCATTAAATTAGCTGGACAAATGTTCACCCAAGTGAGACAAACCCAAAATTGCTTTAGAATGTCTTTCTTACAGGCCACTGACTTCAAAACGGCCATCGGGAGGAAATGACCTGACCCACTGTCACCACACAAAGAATCACTGTAACTGGATCAAAAGCCACAAGTGTGACATATGTCTGTGCACAGAGGTATTTACATGGGCATTCTTGTTTCTGAGTGCAGGTGTATGTCTGCCTCAGTGACTATTTATGCACACATGAACACACGTAAAGACATGTCAATGCATGCATGTGCATGACTATAGGCGCATGTGTGTGTACATATGTATGTGCATTCACGTGTGTAGGGGTCTTTGCATTTATGTGTACATCTATGTCTATGTATCTATATGTTTTTTGTGACCTGACTTGGGGACAGCAATATGGGTTCCATCATGCCAACTGCAGAACTGGCCTTTCTCATCCCTCAGAAAGCACTCTGGGTCTGCATTTTCCCTGGACTTTGAAATGCTCCAATAAAAAAAAATCAATTCTTTGTCTAAAACTGGAACTTCAGGTTGCCTAGGGGTGGGGGAAGTTGGGAGGAGGGTAGTGGGGAATGACTGGTAATGGGTATCGAATCGATTCCATTTTTTTGAGGAGAGAGAAAATGTTCTAAATTAGATTTTGGTGATAGTGGCACAATTTTGTAAATATACGAAAAACTATTGACACTGTGTACACTTTAAGTGAGTAAACTTACGGTACATACATTATATATCAATAAAGTTGTTTTAAAAAAGAAAAAAACAAATGGAAGTTTACAAAAATCCCAACTCACTTTTTGTTGCTTTTGCTGAGGAGCCCTGAGCTGGGCAATGGGTAAAAATAAAACAACCTGATTTCACAGCTTTGTCAACCAGGGAAGGAACTTCTTCCAGTTTCGACAACCCATGCCTCTGCTGGCCTGACAACAAAGAACATTTCTGTTCTTTGCCCTCAGAGCTTTGTAAATAGAACTTGAAGGACCTAGGAGATTTGAGGAGGCCTGGGTGGGCAAGATATTAAGGTGGACATTGAGAGGAAAACAAACTACCATTTCATTACCCCAAGAGGAATGGAGACAAATCGAAGCCAGGGGAGTGTGCTGGCAGGAATCATTTCTTTTAGAAGGAGGAACAGAAATGAGAGTGGAGAGGGGAGAGAACTTATTAGGGGAGATAGTAGCACCTAGAGGTTAGGAGCTTGGAATTTGAAGTCAGAGTCAGGTTTCAGACCCAGTCTTGATACTCTTTACCTATGAGCTTTTGGGAAAGTTGCCTAAAATCAATGCAGGTAGACAGACCAGAATCTATGTCATAGGTCTGGAAGGGTTAAAATAGAAGATCCATGTGGTACAGACAACACCAGTGTTCATCAGATCTTGCTCCATGTTGCTCCTAGGCACTTGGGAGACTACACTTTCCAATCTCTTTGCAGTTATGTTGTATATGTGACTGGCCCTGGCCGGTGAAAAGTAGGATGTTTTTATTGGCCTGGTTGGGGTATTTTAAAGTGCATTGCTCAATCCCCACTTTCTTTTCTTGTGCCACCCATGCCCAAGGAGGCTCCAGGATAATATACAGACCCACTAGATCAGAACAGCCTGAATCCCTGAGTGACTGCATGGAAGACAGCTGCCCTGGAGGATTGCCCCATCTATAGCCAACTTTACGTGAGTGAGAAATAAACGTTCTGAGTAGTGAGAAATAAATGTTCCCAGAGATTTTAGGGTTGTTTGTCATTGTAGCATAAGCCTATCCCATCCTACCTAAAAGGACATGCAAAGAGGTTGGATCATTAAAAGCACTCAATAAATATTGACAATTACGGTTGATTGGTAGACCCCAAAATACAAAGTGAGTGAGGCCATGAGAAGAGAAGATGGACAGGGACAATAGCAAAATCAGCAAAAATAAGAGACTGTAGTAGCTAGGATCAAACTTCCACAATAAACATCACTATTTTGGGAAACCAAACTCTGGGATGGGAGTTGTATTTTCCCTTGTGTTGAAAAAACATAGTTCTTTTCCAAATGCCCACAAACACTTACCTCTATTTGTACATAAATGGGCAGCACAATGATTTTAAAAACCAACAGGCAAATGGGAATCTGTGCTTGGTGAGATTCAATTTCATTTTTTTGTTAATAGCTTTCTCCTACTTCTCACAGATAGAAAGCAAGCCACTCTAGGGATGTGACCTCATCTCTCAATCATTTAAAAACAGAAAATAAATGTCCAGAGAGATTAAAAACATGGGTTCTGTGCCCCAAAAGGTTGTCATGTGACAATGTTGCATCTTCATGGGAAAGATGAAAACTCCATGTAATCCTATTACGAATATTTCCATTAGCCACCAAGCCTCACCTTGGTAATCTGTTTCAATTGAAAGTCCTGTCATTCCCCAAAACCCAATTTAGAAGGTGCAGGGACAAAATATAAGTTTGTGCCAATTTCTCAAAGATGGGCAAAAATCATCACTTGAGTTCATCTGGGATTCTTTTTTTCCTTAATCTCTTAACTCTGGGGCACTAAAAGAATTCTTTCCCAATGTTCACCAAGGTAACCTTGTCCTCTCAGGCCTCCTTAAATTCCATAGGCACTCTAGCTTCTATCTATGAAGTGTGGAGGGTGGAGATATGGGGATCTTAACAAGCAAATGCCCAGCTACCTGGATATCCAAGGTTCCTGTGCTTTTGGATGCTCTGGGAAGGTTAGTAGGAAGGGGTGACTGGGACTGGTGCCACAGCATATACAAAAAGAGTCAAGATCAGCCAGACTGTTCAAACAGCCCAGCACCAGAATCTTTAAAAAAAAATCTTTGTTAAAATTTCAGTAGCTTTTGGGGTACAAGTGGTTTTTGGTTGCATGGATGTATTATACAGTGACAAATTCTGAGATTTTAGTGTACCTGTCATCTGAACAGTGTACATTGTACCCAATATGTAGTTTTTAATCCCACACTCCGCTCTCCCATTCTCCCCATTCCGAGTCTCCAAAGCCTATTATATCACTCGTATGCCTTTGCATATTCATAGCTTAGCTCCCATTTATAAGTGAGAATATATGGTGTTTGGTTTCCATTCCTGAGTTACTTAATAATGGCCTCCAGCTTCATCCAAGTTGCTGCAAAAGACATTATTTAGTTCATTTTTATGGATGAGTAGTATTCCATGGTGTATATATACCACATTTTCTTTATTCACTCATTGGTCAATGGACACTTAGGTTGGTTCCGTGTCTTTGCAGTTGTGAATTGGCCCGCACCAGAATCCTGACCTTGTGTCAGTCCTTATGCAGTCCCCTCACCAATGCGGAAGCTATCACATCATATTGACAACACTGAAGGCGGGTGGGAATAGCTGGCCCCATTGTCCATCAAGGAAACAGGTTTAACTCAAACCCTAGAGGCAGCACATGGTGGATGTTGCCCTCCCTCCAAGACCAAAACCCGAACGTTTTGTTTTCATGCCCTTGTATTTTTCATCAGATCACCCCAGCCTCTTGCTCAAACAGAATTGTGCTTCTGTTGCTTACACCCATGGAACCCTGGGCAAATAACATTTCCTGGAGTCTGATCTGTAAAACAGTGACAATCATATTCTCCTCTCAGGTTGCAAGCATCCAATAGTGTAAAGTATGTATAATGTGCTCAGCACACTGCATAGCACCTGACAAGGCTCAACTATCCACTCTTCTTATTACAACTACTCATCCAGGAGAGTCAGGATACATTAGGATTTGGTGTCCCTCACTGCACATCCCCCAGTTGGCACCATTTGCTCCAACTCAACTGAGCTATTTGAAGTTTTCCAAATGTGACCTCTTCTTTCTGCCACCGTCTTGCTTCTGTCTATGCTGTTCCTTACACCAAGCACACCCTTCCTCTAATCCCCATTTCTTCCAAAATGTCTCATTCTACAAGAAACAGCCAATTTCACCACTCAGTCAGTCCCTTTCTCTGAATTCTCTTCATGCCCTTTGCACACCTCTGTTTCAACACTTCCTTCCCTGTATAATGATTCCTGAATTCCTATCTTCCCCATGGCTGAGAGGCTACTGAGGACAAGCATGTCTTATAAAGCACCGCAGCTCCAGTACCTACTACCTCCTGGCTATGTTGGATGAATGACTGGACAAGCGAATGAATGGATACACAAATTATTAACAAAGTTATTTCTGAACATTTTGATCAGGGGACACAGATCTTGATCCTCTACTACTAAGAAAGAATCTTCAAAGTCAATACACATGTCACCAGTATTGGGCCCAATGAAACATCTTCTCTGTCAAAATTAGGAGCTAAATGCGAAGGCTTTCAGATGCGATTTTGTAAATTATTTCAACCAGGTGGCTTGGAAGAATTAGACTATGAATTTTATTGGTTCTCCATATTATATATTAATACTCTTTTTTGGCAGCCGGAAAATGACATTTCTCTTTCCAGCCAATATCGCCTCTTTCTCTACTTAGCAAACATTGATATTTTTTTTTCCTGAGTTGTTAATTTCAGGTTGCAATTTCCATCCCTGTTTGGTGCATACATGTGACAGTCTGTTTGCTTCAGAGATTGAGAAATAAAATCCTCTGGGTGTCAGAAGAGTTTTGGGTCATCTACAAGCCTGACTGTTTCCTCCCAGCATAGCTGCCAAGACCACACACCTTTTTAGAGAATAAATGTAGTAGCCAGGAAGTGACAGAGATGGGGTTGCACCAAAGTCTATAGGATTCCAGAGTGCTATGCAGTTCTGACTCTGAGATGGGAGGAAAGAGAAATTTAGTTTGGCATGGCTCATTCTGGAAATAGTTCAGTGATTCCCAGTCCTGGTTCCATAATAGGATTGCCTGGAGATAGATAGATAGATAGATAGATAGATAGATAGATAGATAGATAGA
>NW_026652287.1:15355124-15376653 GCF_009828535.3 Hylobates moloch | reverse complement strand
AGATAGATAGATAGATAGATAGATAGATAGATAGATAGATAGATAGATAGATAGATAGATAGATATCGATCTATATATAGATAGATTTCTTTATATATGTATGTGTGTGTATATATATACATACACATATATAAATAAAAAATCCACCCCAGATGGACTGAATCAGGATCTTTTGGGGTGGAAGGTGGAGCCCAGGCATCACTTAGAATTCAAAAGCTTCCAGGTAATTCTAATGTTCACCCAAGGTTGCAAACCACTGGAAAAGCTGAAAACACTCATTTTGATTCAATAAAGGAAAAAAGTCTCTCATTTTCATTAAAATCCACCTGAAACACTATTTGCCCCTCACATCTGCTTTGTATTTTTCTGTTTACAAAACACTTTCACCTACATGATTTAATCTACTGCTTGAACTCTGTGGGATGGGCAGCAGCGTGACCGTTCTACACAGCAGAAAGCTGAGGATCACAGAATCCAAGTGACTTGCCCAAGGCCATTCAGCACCAGGATGGCAAACCAGGTCTTCTAACCTCAAATCCAAGAGGCTTTCCTGAAATGAAAGGACCCGAGATCTTTAAGTCACTTATAGAAGGCCGTGGCCATTCATCTCCCATAAGGGAATGAGTTTAAGGGTCCTGGTTTTGAGACTTGACCCCAAACGACATTCATTCTTTCTAGGGTTGACCAAAGGCTTTTACTAGGCTACTGAAACAGCAACATAGAGCCAAATGTCAAATTCAGACTGGATGGGGCAGAAAGAGGCCAAGATATACTCCTTAGAGACTATTTTGAGATAAAGTGAAGGCTTCTGGAGTTGCAAAGCAGGAGCCGTGAAGGCTGGCTAGTGTCCTTCTGTCACCAGCAGCCCCATCTGCCTTCAGACAGTGAATGTGCTGAGGCTTTTATTCTGATTGGTTTTCTTGAGTGGGTTAAACTACCCCCCTGCGATCTTGTTTGAACTACTGATTTGCTTAGCAAACACTTTGTCTATAAATAATGAGTAAGTAAACTCCAGCCTGCTGCTGATTGCTGATAAATTCTTATGAGTTGGGAGTTAATGGGGTATAAAATAGGCAGTGAGCAGACCCCACCCCCACTCCTATTGGAAATCAGGCTGAACTACCTCAGGGCCTGCTAAATTGGCACCTTCTCTCCCTGTCCCCATGGCCCAAGCCTATCCTCTTCCCCTCCATTTATTATCACCTCCCAGGCTGAGATAAAAAGCCACCCTCCCTTGTTATCTTCCCAGGGTCTTAGACCTCTACACTCATCAGCCTTGAGTTCCACTAAAGTTAGACCCAAAGGGAAGGAAACCTGCAGGAAAAGACAATTCTAATTATTTTAGTCCTGCTGCCTGTATTTTCCTTTGAGGGGGAGCCTGTTTTGTGTTTACATCAGGGAATGTGATCCATAGATGTGCAGTTCACTAAAATTCCCATCTACTGATGCTCCCCTAGACTTATTTGTTGTTGGCTCCAAACACGTGATACCAGAATGATGCTGACCACAGCCCTTCCACACTACTGGCCATCATGCCTTGCCTCAAGGAGTTGGCTTTAATTGTGACACACTGCCTGCTTCCATCACATCCCAGAAGAAAAGCCCCACTCACAAACTTCTAGCACCTGGGATTGCACGTTAGAGAGTAAGATTTTGACAACTATTTGCTGAACAGCTAGGTGGCTAGAGTAATGAGTGAGTGGATGGGTGCATGAATGGATAGGTGGGAGGGTTGGAGAGTGGGAAGATGGATGGATGGATGGATGGATGGATGGATGGATGGATGGATGGATTGAATAATGGTGATTAGACAGATGGGTGGGTAGGTAGGTGGATAGCTGGATGTTGAACAGATAGATGGATGAGAGGGTAGGTGAATGGATGGGTGGATGGCTAGATTAATGGTGGGAAGATGGATGGGTGGGAAGTGGATAGGTGGACTGACAGGATGAATGGGTAAATGGATACATGGATGTTAAACAGATGGATGGATGAGAGGGTGGGTGCATGGGTGGATAAATGAGTGGATGGGTAGGTTAATGGTGGGTAGATGGATGGGTGGCTGGATAGGTGGTTAGTGGGTAGGTGAATTGACAGGATGAATGGGTAGATAGATAGGTGGATGTTAAACAGACGGGTGGATGTGAAGGTGGGTAGATGGATAGATGGGTGGATGGACGTTGAATAAATGAATGGATGAGAGGGCGGGTGGGTGGATGGGATGGATGAGTGGATGGATGGTAGGTGGGCTTATATTGAATAGATGGATGGTTCAGAGGGTAACTAGATGGGCAGGGGGACGGGTAAGGGGTCTGGGGGATATAAGATGGTTGAATTGATAAGACGATGGATGGATGAGTGGTCATTCACTTCTGAGGGTTCAGCTTAGGTCAAACAGGTCCGGACAAGGAGGTACATGGTCCAGCCAAAGATAAAGCATACAATGTTATAATCATTTCAAAAACAAGAAAACAGAGCTAGAAGGTTGAAAGGCTTATCTAGAGTCACATAGTGGTAGAAGAAGAACGTCAACTCTTGGCCCCCTCCTCCATCCATCCCCTTCCCTCTTTGTATTCAGCACCTGATGGAAGGCCCAACCCTCCGAATGCCGGGCAAAAGCACCATGTTTTCACCTCCAATTCAGGAGCCAGGTGGTGAGATAAGGCCTAGGGATAGGCCAGCACCAAGACTGGAAAAGGGACCGAAAGAAAGAGAGCAGGGAGGTGGGAGAGCACACAAACCAAACCCTGCAGAAGGAAGGGCTGCAAGGCCAGTGGAGCCTAGCAACTGCAGCTTATTGACAAGATAGAAAAATAATCCACTGAGCTTCAGTGCTGTGTCTCTAGCTATGAGAGCTCGTCAAAGGCAGCCCTTGTTGCTCAGAGAGAGATCAGACCCAGGGAACTGAGACGCTCTGACAGTCCTCAATGGTCTACAAACACTTCCAAACAAGTCCGCCGAGAATCCTTGATCTGCGCCTCCAAGTCCCAAAGGGCTGTGCTAATAACAGCCATGGAGGGACTGGCCTCAGCTGGGGAAATTCTGAGGATGCTTGTGACCCTCTTATTTGCCTTTGAAGATACCTGATCTGTTCCCTTCTCGAGGTTCCTCTCAGTCTTTTAAACACCTAGAAGAAACAATCTTCTTTTGAAGAGGACTCGAAGTCAAATCTTTTGATTTAAAGCAAGAGTGACTTCTCAGCTGCACACTTTCTACTGCCATCAAAGGGAGAAGATGACAAGAGGGCTGGGGAGAAGGGCCTCTGCTTCTCATCACTCAGTCTCAGAGCAAGGACAGACACTTCCCTGGAGACTACTGAAGGGCTTGAGTCCCAAGAACGGAGGCGCTGACTGTGGGTCCCCTCAGTTGCAGTTCTAACTTCAAATTTTGGTCACCTACACCTGCCAACTCAAGAAGAAAGTTCTCTTCGGCAATAAGGTGCTTATGTATACTTGCTTTGACAACAGCAGGCATGAGCTCAAATCCTAGTTCCATCAATACCAAAAGCACCAAGCCCACTGATACGTGAAAAAAGTCAAAGTGCTTAGAACAGTTCTGGACACATAGTCAATACTTCATAAACTATTATTATTACTACATGATTTAAAAGATTATTCCACATTTCTGTAGTCTTGGTCACTTTATGAAGAATTTTCAGTTTTGCCTAACCACCTAGAGAAATGCACACAGTTACCTCTATATGATAGATCAGAACACTAAGGCTCAGAGAGGTGAGGTGATTTTGTCCAAGGTGACACAGCTAGCAAGTGACAAGGCTAGAACATTCATCCAGGACATCTAACTCCATACCCAGTATTCTTTCTACTGCAGCAAGGGACAAGAGTGTTGTATTTACATCACCTCCATTGAGTACCTGTGGTGCAGTGCTAGCAGTAACAATATCTGCAACAGGCCGGGAGCAGTGGCTCATGCCTGTAATCCCAGCAGTTTGGGAGGCCAAGGCAGACAGGTCGCTTTGAGCTCAGGTGTTTGAGAACAGCCTGGGCAACATGGAGAAACCCTGTCTCTACCAAAAATACAAAAATTAGCCAGGCATGGTGGCATGTGCCTGTGGTCCCAACTACTCGGGAGGCTGAGACTGGAGAATTGTTTGAACCCAGGAGGTGGAGGTTGCAGTGAGCTGAGATTGCACCACTGCATTCCAGCCTGGGCAACAGACTGAGACCCTGTCTCAAAAAACAAACAAACAAACAAACAAACAAACAAACAAAAATCCGCAACACCAGTAGCAGATGTCAACACTAATCTAGCACTTGATGTGTACCAGGCACTATTTTCAGATCCTTATGTCTATTAATTCATTGAATCTTCACATTTATCCCACCAGGTAGGGACTGTTAGACTATTACTACCTCCATTGAACGGATGCGGAAACTGAGGCTCAGACAGTCTAAGTGATTACCAACACAAAAGAAAAACTTGTGGGCCGGGCGCGGTGGCTCACGCCTGTAATCCCAGCACTTTGGGAGGCCGAGGCGGGTGAATCACGAGGTCAGGAGATCGAGACCATCCTGGCTAACACGGTGAAACCCCGTCTCTACTAAAAATACAAAAAATTAGCCGGGCGTGGTGGCGGGCGCCTGTAGTCCCAGCTACGTGGGAGGCTGAGGCAGGAGAATGGCGTGAACCCCGGGGGGCGGAGCCTGCAGTGAGCCGAGATCGCATCACTGCACTCCAGCCTGGGTGAAAGAGTGAGACTCCGTCTCAAAAAAAAAACAAAAAACAAAAAAACTTGTGTTAGCAAATCTGCACTGAAGTTCAATTACTCAAGACCCAGAACAACTAGC
Organism: Hylobates moloch; assembly: GCF_009828535.3. NCBI lineage: Eukaryota > Metazoa > Chordata > Mammalia > Primates > Hylobatidae > Hylobates > Hylobates moloch. The sequence continues at coordinate 15,371,845 of NW_026652287.1, read as the reverse complement.
AAACCAAGAATTCCCCTACAGGCTTTTTTGGTGACCCTCAGCTTCTGTTTCCTGATGATCCACAAGGCCAGGCACTGGCGGACACACAGGTGCTCAACTCTGATGTGGAAGAACATTTCTTTCCAGTTCAAAATTTCTATATGGCAGAAGATTCTTACAAATTTTCGTTTATACCCAAGAGTAAGAGAAGTGGCCAGACTATGGCAGTGACCTATGAAATTCATCTTGGGAAGGCATGGAGAATAGCCAAAAAGAATAACCAAACAAAGATTTTATGCATTCTTTAAGATGACACAGTACAGCCTGGCAGGGTTAGGACTCAAGCTCTGAAATCAGAGGTCAAGGTTATGCCCTAGCTTAGCCTGACACCAGCTATACGTCTTTGAACAAGCCACCTTACCTCTCTAATCCCCAGCTTTCTCATCTGTAAAACAGGATAACGATTTTAAAAAGCAGTATCTACAAAGTCCTTAGCACAGTGCCTAGTGTGCAGTAGTTGCTCAAGGAATCTGTTCCCCTTAATAAATATCCATAGTGCCATTTCACAAGGAAGCCCTCTTTCATGTTAAAAATCATCCGCCCAAATGACCAACTTCCCTTCCGTATTTCTAAAGGACAGTGGTGGCAAACATCAATGATCACTTTGGAAAACAATACTGCTCAGTCCCCAGAGAGGACAGGTGTCCTGGAAGTCCATGCATTTCCTGTCTCAGCGACCTCACACTGCCATTCTGGTGAATTTTAGCTCTTTCCTGCTGGGAACTGTTGCTGGGAAAGGACCTTCCAGTTCTGTCCTTGATCCCTCCGATGACTCCGATAACTGAAATAGTCTCACTAATCTGGTTCAGAGGGTGAAGAGCTCCACTCCCAACTGAACGCTAGCCCTACACTGGAAATGTACGTGGTATGCAATTACAGGTTGAATTATCAAATTACAGATTGAGTTGTCAAATGTCACTGGGCAAGTGAATAAAGGAAGTCTGCATGCAGTGGTAAAACCACAGCCTAACAAGATGTTAAGGCTGCAAGAATTCTGAGGGACACTTTTCTAGTTGCATCCCGTTTGTCCTTTCAACACCAGCCTCTAAGCCGCTGACCACTCCCCTTGCTGGACACTGAGTGTCCCAAGCTTCCGTGACAATACCCTCTCCTGGTTTTCCTCAATTCTCTGGTTCCTATCAGTCTTTCTTGCAGGAATGCTCTGTCCTCTTCTCTTCTCAGCTTTTTGTTTCCCCCAACAAAGCTGCTGGTTCTCAAAGTGGGGTCCCCAGAACTGCAGCATCCGTATCACCTGGGATGACTGTTAAACATTGTCAAAATGCACATTCCCAGGCCCCTCCCAGGCCTACTGAATGAGAAACTCTGGGGGTAGGACCCAGCAATCTGTGTTTTCAAAAGCCTCCATGAGCTTCTGATGCACGTTTCAGTGTGAAATCCATGCCTTCTAATACTGTCTAATGCCCACGCTTTCTAATACCACCCAGCATGGATGGCTCCCAGGCTAATATCTCCAGTCTAGAACTCATCTCTGAACAGCGAGGTATCTAAATGTCTACTTAACATCACCTCTTAATAGACTTAGACTTAGAGGCACCTCACATTCAACATCCCCAACCAAAGTCTCTTGATTTTGCTTCCTGAGCCTAACTTCAGTAGCCTGGTCCTAACCTGCCATCATGTCCCACCTTTCCCTCCTCTATTTTCTTCCAGTGACACCAGAAAGCCAAACATTAACAGAACCTCGCTGCCCATAGGCAGAAGGGATTTCTGGGCACTGGACATCTAGACAACAAAAAAAAGCAAACACTAAATACAGTTTCTCTTGGAGGAAAACCTCTCCTAGGATTTCTGTAGTTCACCGCCCACCCCCCAAAAAATCGGTGAGTCTGGGGATACTGAGTCATTCTGTCTGTCCTCCCTCCATCTCATTTCCCTCTTCTGCCAAACAAATTCTTACTTCACAAAGATATATGCTCTCAATGCATATATTAATACATCTATTGATTTTCCTCTTGCCAGTCATTATCAAGATTTATTTATCCTCACAGCTCCCCATTGATTGAGGAAAGCAGTATTCCCAGTGGTCAATCAATCCTGATATACTCCATGACAAGGAGTCAATATCTATTTATTATTTGATTTATGGACTTAATTATCTTAAACATGATCAGGCAGGGGGCAAGGCCAAAGTTGAGCAGTGATCAAGCAACTGGAGCCAGGTTGGGAATACATCAAACCAAAGCCTGGGGCCCAGCAAGTTTCTGAACAGTGCAGACACACTGACTTTGCCCTTCCCACTCTCACCACCCCAGCATCTGCCGCTGGGGAAAGGGAGGGAAAGTGACAAGTGGCAGGGTTTCAATTTGTGCCTGCTGCCAACTCAACAAGTCACAAGCCAGGCAGGTTTGGTGGTTTGGACAATGAACCTGATTTGGAGGTAGGTCAGTTGTCCTCCCCAGGGAATAGGACCCAGCAGTGGGGCGTTCCTAAGGTGTCCGTGGGGCATAAGAAAGTGGGATTGACTCAGGCACGGCTAGAAAGGGAAAGAGGACAAGAGGGTGGGTGGATACAAGCTTCAGTATGAATCAGACAGTCTCTTCCTAGCTTATGACCTTGGGCAAAATCATAATTAAAAGCTGATTCCCTGCAATCTGACCAACCTGCGTGCATTACTGGTTTTTCTGTCTTTTGAATCCCTTTCATGATCCCTTGAAGTAGGTACCGTTCAATTCCCCTATTTACAGACAAGGAAATGGACTGCATGGTACCTACTTCAGAGGGTTGTTAATTACAACGTTGTCTCCCTATGTAAAGCTGTCCCCATACTCCCAATTCTTTGTTTAACCACTGCCTGCCGGCAACACTGAGGAAACCATTCCTTTGCTTTCTGGAACACATGTTAAGGGCCCGATGTTGCCCACACTTGCCTTCAAAACATGCAAATGCAGCTGGCTATTTTTAACGTTGGTAAATAGTGAAAGCTGTTGAAAATGCCTTCGTTTCCAAAGGCCTGCCAACTCCCTGTTGCTTTCCCCTATGGGAGGCATGCCAAAAATCTCTTAGAACCTAGGGCATTAAAGCCTGCATTTGTTCCTGCTAATGTCTGATTAGGAGCAACACTAACCCTCCACACCATTTTTGGAGGAGGGGAATACATCAACAACCGTACTGTAAGCTCTCTTAAGAAGAGGGAATGTCCCAAAGTAGTCTTTATAAAACGCAAACCAGACTGTGTCCCTCCTCTGGTTTAATCCCTGCGTGGCTCCCCTGACTGCCTTTGGGAGAAAGGTTCAAGTTCCTTAGCCTGACTTGAAAGGTCCTTTAAGATCTCTTCGGTTTCTCTCTCTTTTTTTTTTTTTTTTGAGACAGGGTTTCACTCTGTTGCCCAAGCTGGAGTGCAGTGGTATGATCATGGCTCTCGCACTGCAGCCTCAGTCTCCCAGGCTCAAGCGATCCTTTTGTCTCAGCCTCCCAACTCTCTGGGACTACAGGAGAACACCGTCACATCTGGCTAGTTTTCGTAATTTTTGTAGAGATGGGGTGTTCCTATGTTGCCCAGGCTGGTCTTGAACTCCTGGGCTCAAGAGATCTTCCCACCTTGGCCTCCCAAAGTGCTGCAATTACAGGTGTGAGCCACCGTGCCTGGTCGGACCTCTCTAGTTTCATATCTCTTGCTACTCCCCATATACATCCTCTACTCCAGCTCTTGCCCCTCCCCTGGCCTTGCTACCCCCTACCTCTAAGCCTTTGCTTATGCTGTCCCCTCCATTAGGAATGTCACTCCCTTCCTGTCCATCTGCCTAATTACTTGGTTGGATAAGGGGCAGGTTCCAGGTCCCCATGTACCCCTGGGATCTTATTGCAGAGATCACGACACTGTTGGAGAATCATCCAGTTAATTTCCTTGTCTGTGAGCTCCATGAGGGGCAGACATCATGCCTTCCTCTCTCTATTTCCATCATCAGGCACTGGACCCTATACACAGTAAGTGAGTGGGGCAAATACTCCTTTATTGCATTGTTACAACTTACATCATATACTTGGCATCTCTTCTCTTTTCATCACTGCTACTTCTCCCACATCCTATAGTCATCCCTCCAGTACGTACTATATTTTCCTTATGTCTACTCATTTCTCAGTGATTCTAAGTAAAAAGCACCATTCATTGTCTGCTGCTACACTTGCCTAGAGGAGCAGGCTGTGCTGATGCGTGTGAACGTATTTTTGTAAACTTATTCATCCATTCAACAAGTATGTATGGAGGACCTAGTATTTTGGGGGCTGGGGATACAGAGGTGAGTCAAATAGCTGAGATCCTTGCTCTCCTGGGGCTTATGTTCTAAAGTGGGGGAGGGGATGCAGGGGAAAAACTAGGTGAGCAAACACAGAAGAACAAAATAATAATTATCTTGTGATGAGAAGCACCTTGATGAAAATAAAATGCAGGCCAGGTGCGGTGGCTCACACCTGTAATCCCAGCACTTTGGGAAGCTGAGGCGGGCAGATCATTTGAGGTCAGGAGTTTGAGACAAGGCTGGCCAACATGGCGAAACCCCATCTCTACTAAAAACACAAAAATTAGTTGGGTGAGGTGGCACGTGCCTGTAATCCCACCTACTGGGGAGGCTAAGGCAGGAGAATTACTTGAATCCAGGAGGCGCAGATTGCAGTGAACTGAGATTGTGCCACTGCACTCCAGCCTGGGTGACAGACCGAGACCCTGTCTCAAAAATAAAATAAAACACAGCAATGTAATAAGAGGAGACAGAGATGGGAGAAGCTGCACAGTGGGAACAATTTTGGGTTGGCTTCCTGACTTCATGCTGCTCTGGTTGCCTCTACCATCCAGCCACTTCTTCTTGGTCCCCTTGCAGAATTTCCCATCTCAACCGGGCCACAATGCTGCAGGTGTTCCGGGCTTCAGGTGCTCTGGGCTTCGTCCTCAGGCAACCCTCCTCTTTTCCCCAGAGGACCTCAGCTTCAGCAGAAGTCCATGACTTCCATCACCACGTCCATGCAGATGACTCATACACGGTTATTTCTAGTCCCAACCTTTCGTCCAAGCTTGAGACCAGGATACCTAGCTCCCTACTCAAGATCTCCCTCTGGACAGCTCAAAGCTTAGAGAGGTCCAGTAACTTGGCCAGGGTGCAAGCCAGGAGCACAGCTGGGACACAAATCCAAGTAATCAAACTGCAGCCACGGACTCCTATCATTTGGTATTATAATAAACACAAAACACTTGCTGTTTGTAGTGTCAAAGATGTTTTGGTACCTGAGAGAAAATATATGACTTCTACCATTTGCTGCTACCATTATTATTGTTGTTGTTATTATATCATTATTATTATAGCATCATTTTATAGGAGATAAAAGTTATTGAGCACTCCAGTTACAGGAGGCGCTATGCTATAGTCTTTTCGTATACATCTCTAATTCTTATCACCATCTTGCAAAAGAGATCAATGTTATCCCCATTCTATCTGTGGAGAAATTAAGCAGGAGTGAAGAAATTTGCAATAGACCCAAATGCCAAAGGGGAGTGTTCCATACACATTGTTTAGTGAATATAGCAAGTCATGAAACAGGGTTGCTGGTAAGAGTCTGTTGCTCATGGGAGAAGAAGATCTATCCATAAAGATGAATGTGTGTCTCTGAGCTCCTGGCTGTTCATAAATCCCACTGTTTTCCTCCTGAGAATACAGTTAGCTATTTTCCAGCCTTCTTTGCAGTTAGGTGTGGCCAACAGACTCAGCACCAGCCAATGGCACATAAGTGAAGTGATGTGTACCACTTGCAGGCGGCTTACAGACCACCCCCTGTCCGTAGGATGTTCCATGCCCCTTCCTTTTTCCTTAGCTAGAGGCAGAGGACTGTGCAGCTTAGAAGAAGGCAAATCCAAAAGATGGACATGGTTTGGATCCCCCCATATGTGGAGAAAAGCCACCTACCATCCAAAAACTTGCATCTTGGACAATTACATGAACAAGAAATAAACTTATATTGCGTTAAACCACTTCATGTTTTAAGGCTTATTTGTTACATCAGCTACCATTACCCTGACCAATACAAAGTGTGAATTTACACATATTCTGGGACAAATGCCTGGATGGATATACACTAAGATGTTAATGTCATTCTCTCTGGCTGGAGGCATTGTGGATGAATTTCATTTTCTTCTTTCTGCTGATCTGCATTTGCAATTGCAAACAAGTCATTCACTTGTGTAATAAGACACACAATTTTTTAAAGTGATGACAGATGTCACGCGTGCTAATTCAGGATCTTTGAGATTTGAGGAGAGTGGTGGCCAGTGGTGAGGTCTTCGGCCATGCAAATCGCAAATCCTCTGCTGTTTATAGGATGTATTACACAGGCGTATGCAATGTACATGAGATGATGCTGATAATAATAATGATAATGATGCTGTACATTTATAGCGCTTCCTTCACAAAAGTCCCAGGGTGCTTTACATTTCAGCACAATTAAAGGCAGCCACAGACAAAAAACCTTTTCAGCTGTGCTTTATAAAGGGAAAGCGATTCAGCTTTTTGAACATAAAAGGAAGCCGCTTCCACTCGATGATGGGGACGGAATCTTCATGTGCTCAGGCCCCCCAACTCCTGTACGTTATATTTAGGACAATCAAACTGGCCTGAAGGGAAACAAAAATCAGAAAGACCACAAGTACAGGAGTTACAGAAAAAGCAAGTTGATTGAGCTACCACCTTAACAGAAGGCAGGGTTCTCCATGCGTCTGTCTGTCAAATATAGCAGCTTGGTGCTATTATATTTGAAAGCATGGAAAACAGGAACTGATTTGGAGTTGGAAATAAATAATCTATTTAGTAGTTCCTGATATTTACTGGATTTAAAAATGCAGTGCAAATGAGGCCCCATGGGATTTCATTACTACCTTGTCCCTAGGAGATGGGTAAGTGCTGGATATTTCATGCATGCGGGCAACAGTTAACCTCACATAACTGAGAAGATGCCTCTCAGACTCTGGGAACCCAGCGAGGGGATTGGTGACATGCGCCAAATGAGAAATTTTTAAAATCATCCTGGGGGGCATGGGGAAATCCAGTTCTTCCTTCCTCTTTTTTCCTGGGGCACACAGTCTGAGCCTCTCAATTACGAGATGTTTAGGTAACGCCCCTAATACCTCGCCCCGTCCTACTCCAGTTCCTGGGAGAGGATCCTGATGAAATTCACTGGTATCGTTCCTGAGAGCCCCACACGTGGAAACGGCAAACTGACAGTCAGGATACCCCAGGGCCTTTTCTCTCGGCTTGTGCCTTTTGGCGCTGGGTTTCCTTGATGCCATCACTATTCTAACCCGTATGCATTTTGACACATTGAACCAACCAGCTGAGTGCAAGAGGAGGTAGGATTTTGGCCATCAGGAAACCCCCGGAGTAGTGTGGGCAGCTTCCATTTAAAACCTTACGCGGGCTTCCCATTGCCTTAGGATAAACGCTACATTCCTTTCTATGGCATTCAAAGCCTTGCAATTATCTGGCCTCTGCAGCCCCTTTCTAGAGCTCCTCAAATGTACCAATCTCATACCTACCCCAGGGCCTTTGCACCTGCAGTACCTCTACCTGAACCGCTCTTTCTCTGCCTCTTGGCATGGCCATCGCCTCTTCATCGTTAGATCCTAGCTCAAATGTCACTTCCCCTATGAAGCCCCCTCTGAGCCCCTCTTCAAAATAGCCCTCTCATCACTCTGACCCATCGATCACCCTGTCTGTGGCTTTCACAGCACTTATTACAGTGCTTTAATGATCTTATGTGTTTGTTTAACTTGTTATTGTCTGTCTCTTCTGGAATGCAAAGTCCACAGTACAAACTGTAGACACTGTGTTCTGAGTGTCTATCATGTGGTCTGGCACTGTGCCGGGGTCTGATGAATGTCTGTGGAAGGCACGTTAGTGCAATGTGCTAGCACTGAAGCTAACAGATGGCTCTCAGGCCCCTGGAGGTGCTGATATTGGGTCATTCTAGGCCCTCACCCATTTTGGACTCAGCTGCACACCTCTCAGTAGTGCCTGAGAGAAGAAGTTTCCAAGGTGTGCCCGAAGCTCTTGGCAGTCGTAAAAGCAGTTTGCTCCAGATGGGAAGAAGGACCCACTTTCTTTAAAGCAGCAGGTCTCACAATTGAGCATGAACCAGAATTCCGTATAGGGCTTCTTAAAACCCAGCTTGCTGGACACACCCACAGAGGTTCTGATTCAGCAGGGGAAGGTGGGAGAGAGAATTAACATTTCTAACAAGTTCACAGGTAAGGCTGGTTAGGGAACCACATGATAAGAAGCACAGATTTAAATAATTTTAGAGTTCTACAAAATAATTTGGGCAGTGGGGAAGGGGGTGAGGTGGGGGCTTCTGTGAGGGACTGTATGTTCTCTGAGTTCTGCACAGCAGTTTTGTGAGTTGCCAATATTTGTGGAATGAGTGTTTTGCAGGGAAAGACTGTGTGCATTTCTTTGAGGGGATGTGGGAAAGAGAACAGGAGAGAGAAGAATTGGTGTGTAATTTAGGGTATATGTGGAAGAGGAGTGAGTGTGTGTGTGTGCACGTGTGCACGTGCATGGTTGTGCTGGTGCCACAGGAATTTACAGGGTATTGGAGAAGCACATAAACACCAGAAAATCAAAGCTACAAAAATGAAACTCAGTTCTAATAGGCCAGTGGTTCTTAAACTGCGGTGTGAACAAAATCCCCTGGCACTTACTAAAAAGGATAGAGGTCCAAGCTAATTGAAGTAGGATGGGGCCTCAGCCCTGAATTGTGATCAGTTTCTCCAGGTGATTGTGATATGACCAAAAATGCTGAATCTCTGTGCCATGAAAGTGCTCACAGATGGAGCCCATTGCCCTTGATGTAGCTAAGGCAGCCATTGGTAAAGAAGGAATTTACTAGACTAGTATTCAGATATACATTTGCTTATTCCCAGTTCTGCCAGTTACTTGTTCTACGATTTGGGCAAGGGCTCCCTCTGCCTTTCTGACCTCAGTTTTCTCACCTGTAAAATAGGCACAAGGATAAACAGAACCTCACCATGCCTGGTCTGAAGCAAAGCACTTGCTGAAAGCTGATGGAATCTGTGGCTTTTGGGGTTTATTTTTGAGGGCTCTGCCTTGGTTCTACCCCAAAACCAGGGAACTGATCTCAGCAAAAAGGCTCAGCCATGCCACCTAGCATGGCTTGGCTTCTGCTGGTTCAGAGCCTCACCCACTGTCAAAACAGCAACCCTAATATGGTGATCTTCATAACACAGGGTTTGCCAGTCTGACCGAGGGCAGCAAAATGGGGTAAAAGCAAGGACACTGGGTGTCCACTAAGATCATCAGCTCTTTGATTACAATGGGAAGTTTGGGCAGATAAATGGATCATTTCCTTGAACTGTTGTTGCCTTTGCACTAGGCAAAATATCTCCCTTTGTGCACCCACCCTTTATTTTTAAGGCTTCTTCATTCTTTTTCTCCAACAACACCATGTCGCACCCCTGCCTACAGCCCTCCAACGGCTGCTCACTGCCCTTGGCATAAAATCAGGACTCCTCATCAGGGATTCTACAACTGAGGGTTCAAACCTGGCTGTGTGATGGAGTCCCCTGCACTCTGGACAATGTCTCGGGGGCATTTTTGGTTGTCACAACTTGAGGCTTAGTGCTACTGGCATCTAGTGAGTAGAGGCCAGGGATGCTGCCAAACATCCTGCAGTGCATGGGACAGTCCCCACCACAAAGGCTTTTCTGACCCCAAATATCAGTAGTGCTGAAGATGAGAGACTCTGCTCTGGGACAGAGCCAGGCACTGTTACTATATTAAAAGCTCCCCTTCCTCCACCAGGCTTGAGAACCCCTGCCCTCTCCAGTCTTGCTCCTGACAGCTTCTCTACCCTCACCTTCTCCCCTTTGCCCTCACCGGCCACCATCACAGTCTTTTTTCTGGAATCTGCATTTTTACACCTTTCCTCTCCTAGGACTCTGGTGCAGGAAGGTCCAGGTACACCATCTTTGAGATGCACTGTTCCCAGCTGCTTCTCAAACACAGCTCATTATCAGACAAGTAAAGAATACTGTCAGAGTTGGCAGGACACTGCGAGGAACATCTGCTTCCACCTGCTCATTTTACAGAAGGAGAAACTGAGGCTTGTGAAACCCTAGGTAGCAAGGTAGAAGGGTGAGAGACACTTTCACTCAACTCTATTGGCTTTCAGATTTCACCTGGAGTTTTTAACATGCGTGATTGTGCTGACCGTCGATAGCTTTGCAATAATCCCATAATGACCCAATTGTGAAACAATTTAGCAATCCTGCTGCTAATAGCATTTGTGGCTATAGCAATTGGGTAACTAGTTGATTATTACTCATTCCCCAAGAGCCACATATATTGCATTGCAAGGAAGCTAATCTTAGAAATACTTGTTAACTTCGATGATAATTACTAAGTAATTGGCTAGAATGCGCCATTGTGAATTGATCCAGAATATGCCAGGTAATTATCTGGTCTTATGTTCCCTGTAAAATAAATCTAGGGTCCAAAAATGGTTCCAGTTGGTTGGCTATTGTCCAACCATCAACCTCTGCCAGCCAACCGTGCGAACGCAAGTGATTAATCAAATTACTCAAATATTTGGTTTCAAACTGAACGTGCAGATAAGAAACCTGGAGAGCCAACAAGTGGACAGTGCTGAACAGAGAGAGGGATGCACAGAGCCCCTCCCTAAGATAAATATATAACAACACAATAATATGGAATCAATGCCACTTCTTTGGGGCTCATCTGGCATCCTCACACAAAATACCAAAACACTTCAGAAACCAATTACACATCCCAAAGCTGCAGAGTCTTTATCGTGGTGCCAGGAAAAGGCTGGGCTATTTGTGAAATCTGTAGGCAGTTATGGCGCTTGGGGAGGGGGGCTCAGAATTCTGTACATAATAGAAGAGGGCCGCAAATGCAGCTGGCTTGCAGGATGAGCAACACATTTTCATAATGACCACTCGTTTTTCGAGGATGGCTGCTGAGTTTGTCTATTTCCAACTTGCTAGCCTTTGAGAAGGGGGTGAGGGAGGCATGGGGATTAGGCTCCATAGTTAATGCTGAACAGGGAGGCAGGAGGGTGGTAAGGAACTGACCAGAGAGAAAGATGGGGTAAGAGCTTAAGATGGGAGCAATGGAGAGAAGGCCAGGGGTAGGGAAAAGACCACCGTCCAACCAGACTTGTGTATCCCAAGTAAATAGGCTATTGACTGCTGCTAAAAGATGATGATATATACTGGGTAAGAAAGGGAAGGAAAGGGAGCTAAGGGCCTCTCTGTAGTAAATCGCAAAAATAGCCACAGATTGTCTCCACCCTGCATCCATGTCCTTGCAGCGGGACATTGCAGATCTTCCCATTCAGAAGTAGAGGCTGTGTCTCCATGCCTGGAATCTAGTGGAGAATAGGAGTTGCTTTGGCCAACAGATGTAGGTCTTGACCTCTCGCTGCACTTGGAAACCTGAGACCGCCATGAGAATGAGCCTGAGCTAGGCTGTTGTGGATATCCCCTGACAGTCTGCCAACCAGCAGACACACGAATGAGGGCATCTAAGACTGACTATCCCCGTGTTGACCCAGAGCTGACCACAGCCAACTACAAGAACCCAGCTACTGAGTCTGGCTCAGCCCAGAACTATCCATAGGATAGACAGAAACCACTGAGTTGTGGAGTCGTTACTCAGCAAAAGCTTACACTCAAAACAGCTCAGCCCCTGAAGATTACCTGGGCTCATTTCTTCAGAGCCACTTCTGTCTTGTGCAGAGTTGAGAACCACCATTTTTACCCTGATTTAAGGAGGCTTGGAGGCCCATCCCTAGATCTCTAATCTTTTACCAGTGCTTATCATTCAAAGCACGAGTCACTCCAGTCAACCCACCATCTGCATCATCTATGGATACAGAATATAATGTACCTTCTACCAATCACCAAGTTCTTATAAGTGGACTCAAGAAGGTTTTGTCTCACAAGGGAAGAGATCAAAGACACACCAGCCCTTCTCTGAGCCCACAGCATCTGTTCTGGGCCTGCTAAGATGCAAGACTTGTGCATTTGGGGTCTCACTGCTTGAGCTGAGTAGAGGAAGGAGGGAGCTCCTAACGGGCCCTTGGCATCACAGGTCATACTAAGAATGCCACTGCAGAGGCCAGTCCTAACGTCACAGGAGAGTCAATGCCAGAGTTTAAAAACAAACCAAAGGATTGTTTCACAACCGTTCCATCAAAACCAAAGCTATTTTTCTCCCAATGCCTCAAGCCTCTGGGAGAGGCCAGAGAGCAAATCCGAGAAAGTCCGAGAAACATTTTCGCAATGTTAGTTCTCTGTGAACTATCCCTTCTGTGTACTCATAGACCACAGATCCTGGATATTCCAAACCACAATGGTAAAGACTGCAAATGTGCTCTGCAACTTTCACGAAAACCAGAATAACAGTTACCAGAATCTTGGCTCATGCTTGTCATCCCAGCACTTTGGGGGGCCAAGGCGGGTGGATCATCTGAGGTCAGGAGTACAAGACCAGCCTGACCAACACGGCGAAACCCTGTCTCTACTAAAAATACAAAATTAGCCAGGCATGGTGGCGCATGCCCGTAATCTCAGCTACTCGGGCGGCTGAGGCAGGAGAATCGCTTGAACCCGGGAGGTGGAGTTTGCAGTGAGCCGAGATCGCACCATTGCACTCCAGCCTGGGCAAGAAGAGTGAAACTCCGTCTCAAAAAGAAAAAGAATCTTAATCCGGGGTCTGCAGACTACGGCCCATGGGCCAAATACAGCCCACTCCCTGGGTTTGTAAATGAAGTTTTATTGGGACACCGCCCTGCAATTTCATCTGCGGATTGTCTATAGCTGCTTTCAGACTACAGTGGCCGAGTAGAGTAGCTGCTACAGAAACTGTACAACCCACAAAACGGAAAATATTTACTATTGGGCCCCTTACAGAAAAAGTTGGCTGACTCCTGATTTAGTCGAATATACTCATTTCACATATGGAGAAAGTGACTCTTTGAGAAGCTGTTACACAAATACTTGGAATAGAGGGGGAACTAGACCTGACGTTTCTGATTCCCCATTTAGTAGTCTTTGGTTTTGCTAAAGAGTTTTAGCATTAAAAGTATTTTCTGGGGTTAGGCGTGGTGGCTTACAGGCCTGTAATCCCAGCAGTCTAGGAGGCCGAGGCAGGAGGATCGCTTGAGGCCAGGAGTTTGAGACCATCCTGGGCAACATAGCAAGACCCCATCTCTACCAAAAAATGAAAAAGTTAGCCAGGTGTGACGGCACACACCTGTAGTGCCAGCTATTTGGGAGGCTGAAGCGAAAGGATCTCTTGAGTCCAGGAGTTCAAGGCTGCAGTGAGCTATGATCACACCACTGCATTCAAGCCTGGGCAACAGAGGGAGACCCTGTCTCTAAAACAACAAATAAATAAATTAAGTATTTTCTGGAATCTTAAGTCTTAAACCATGTAAGTAAACTGTGCGTGGTAGAACTGGAGATGGTCTATTAACCAGAGCGGTCAAGTAAGCAGAAAACCATTTCTCAACCATGCCAGACGCAGAGTTTCGCCAATCCCCGGGTGGAAGCCCAGGTGGAACTGACCTGGTGATGATGGCCAGGTGAGGCGGGCTCATGCAGGCGCCCATGAAAAGCACCACGTTCTCATGCCGCGTCTGCCTGTAGGCCATCACCTCCCGCTTGAAGGCCTTGAGTTGGTCCTCGTTGTCCCTCTCAATGTCAATCAGCCGGATGGCCACCTCGCCGTGCCAGCGGCCGTGGTACACTTGCCCAAAGCGGCCCTTTCCAATGAGCTCGCCGATCTCCAGCTGCTCAAAGGGGATGTCCCACTCCTGAAGGAAGATGCTGGTCTGGCTGGCCTTGCGTGGGAAGCTCCGGGCCGAGAGGAGGGACAGGTTCATCTCCTCAAAGTCATCCTCTGACTCCTCGGCCTCCTCATGGACCTCTTCATTCTGTGGCCGGAGTGGGAGAGAGGTCAGAATTGTGTTTGCCGCTGCCCCAGCCTCCCTCATGGTCCTGCTGGGTCCCGTGCGCATGCGTAGGTCTGGACACATCTCTGCGTGCATTTGGAGCTTGTGCAGACACACGTCCCTCTGTCTCCCCAGGTCTAGAATCTGGTCTAGAATCATACTACAGTGAAGGTGCTGATAAGGGAGATCATGATCATCCACCTCTCTTGTGCTAAACGGGGGGATACTGAGGCTCAGAGAGAAGTGTTATGGGGATCGCCCATTCTAGTTTGCTGGAAGCTTCCTGGTTTTAGCACTGAAAGTCCCATATGTTGCCCTGGGAAGTGACTCACTCCAGGTCATGCAGCCAGGCAGAGGAGGGACTAAGATCCAGGTCTCTGGACTTAAATAGCCAGTGGCCTTCCTATTCTTCCATAGCCTTCTGGTTTGGCTGTTTATGTGCATGTGATAAAGTTGACAGGCTAGACAGGCTAAAACAATGGGTACATCGTGCATCTGCATGTAACACATGACAACCGCCAACATGGAGTATCTTTTGCTTCCCCCAGGGAATTTGGAATGGATGATTCAAAAATTGGGAGAGGTCAGAGCTACAAGCTAGATGTCTGAGGCTCCTGCAGCAGCTGGGAGAGTAGGAGACATGAGAGTGAGGGGTTAACAGAACGGGCTTAACAATCAGACAAAGCGAGATGAAATCTGGCCTCTGTATGACCTTGAGCCAGTTGCTTTACTTCCCTGAGGCTGCCTTTCCTCATTGTAAAGTGGGGGTAATAAAATCTGCCCCAGGGCTGGTGTGAGGTTTTAGATGAAGGCCTGTTAAGTTCTTTGTACAGACCTGACCACCTGTATTTAACACCCACTGGGAGGCCCAAGAAAATGCAGATTCCTGGGCCCCACCCAGCACTATTGGATCAAAATACCAGCAGGCCAGGACCAGGAATCTGCATTTTTATCACGCATACCCACATGACTCAGGCATACTTCGGCGTAACTACCCCTAGAGTTAAATGCTCAAGGTGTAGGGACCCACCTTATCGGCATGATATCTAGGGGTGCTTGGGGGCTAATTGCCTCTTGGATTCTCCTGCGGAACTGTGGGAGCAGCAGGTGCCAGGGCCAGCGGGGATTCCCAGAGACCCTGGGACCTGATGAAATAGGCTGAGAAGGTGGCCTCTTGACTGGGTATAGGTCTTCCTGACCCAAAAGACCTCAAGCTGCCCCCAATGGCACACTCATGAGAAACAATACAGGGGACATTGGTTTCTCCCGGGATCATTTTTCAACAACCAAAATAGTTCCAGAAAAGAACACGATTTTCCTTGGAAGCCCTGACTCGCTTCCTTTCAGTACAAGACACAGTACAGTGGCAGAGCTGAGGGGCCAGGACTCCATGGTTCCCAGCCAGGGCACTTCATGTATTTCTGCAGCCGCTTAGGCAGGTGGGAAGAAGCCCCAGAGCATTCTCAACACTTCCAAGCCCAGCATCCCTGAGGCCCCCACCTCCTCCCACGTATTCTTTCCGAAGGCAGTAGGACACATCCCCCTTGGTATTCACCCAGCGCTGAGCTGATCTTTCAACTAAGAATGCAAATCTCTTGACAATTTCCACACAACTGGCTTTTCCATGATGCATGCCATATAATGGCCCATTAGGCTCAGTGCTGGGAGGGGCCACTGCTTGCTAATTGTCCCAGAGTTAGAACATCCATCAGTCGGGGCCACCACAGCCCCCACCTGACCCCAAGCCCTCTGCGTCATCCAAAACGTCAGTCGGCTTTGCCAAGTTCTGGGCAGTCCCTGGAAAATGTCGCTTCACTGCTCTCTGATTCTCACCTCCGATGTTGGCTCCACTTCAATTTGAAGTAATGGATTTCCTTCCAAGCTGTAAAGAAAGAAAAATAAACGTGATCCCTAGGTGAAAAGGTAGGTCTATATGTTGAGTTTAGCTATGTACGAAGAACCCCCAGATGGGAAGTCTTCACCACCAAGCCTTTATCTCACATTTCATTTCAACACGTGTGTCTGAAATAATCCATAACCTCGACACACACACACAACACAGTGCGCGAGGACCTTGTTTTAAGTTGATTTTCCGGGCTGCTCGGGCTCATTTTTCTTTATTGCTTTGGTTTCAACTAATCTAGCAGCTTTCTTATAAATTGGCCTAAATGCCCTGGGTAGACAAGTCCTCAGAGCTCTATGTGTTTGCCAGGAAAGAATTAATCAGATCTCCGAAGTTCACACAAATTTGGAATTTCTTGGAAGGATCTCAGTGTTCTTGTTTGTCTGTTCATTCATGCATTCATGCGACTATTTAATAGATGTGTGTGCCAGGAACAGTGTTAGGCCCTTGGAGGGATATAGAATTGAAACTGGCACGGCTTCTGACCTTCAGGAATATCGTGTTCCTACTGAGGGAACTAAAGCCAGTACGTAGATACTATGCAGGGAGGCTAAAAGTAACAAGGCCAAAAGTTAGGTATGAATTGGATAAATGGAGTGTGGTGGGAATTCCAAGATGAGAGAATTGCTGGGTGTATTTGAAAGTTCCCAGTGTTTGAGGTAGGTCTTGCCAATCACATGGAATTAGGATGTGTGGAATGAAAATAAAAAGACCATATTGAACTGGAAGACACAAGTGTGTGTGTGTGTGTGTGTGTGTGTGTGTGTGTGTGTGTGTGTGTGTG